>NC_091154.1:19663082-19724958 GCF_040958095.1 Procambarus clarkii
TGGACCCCTGTACCATATGTTGGACCCCTGTACCATATGTTGGACCCCTGTACCATATGTTGGACCCCTGTACCATATGTTGGACCCCTGTACCATATGTTGGACCCCTGTACCATATGTTGGACCCCTGTACCATATGTTGGACCCCTGTACCATATGTTGGACCCCTGTACCATATGTTGGACCCCTGTACCATATGTTGGACCCCCTGTACCATATGTTGGACCCCTGTACCATGTGTTGGACCCCTGTACCATGTGTTGGACCCCTGTACCATATGTTGGACCCCTGTACCATATGGTGGACCCCTGTACCATATGTTGGACCCCTGTACCATGTGTTGGACCCCTGTACCATATGTTGGACCCCTGTACCATATGTTGGACCCCTGTACCATGTGTTGGACCCCTGTACCATATGTTGGACCCCTGTACCATGTGTTGGACCCCTGTACCATATGTTGGACCCCTGTACCATATGTTGGACCCCTGTACCATATGTTGGACCCCTGTACCATATGTTGGACCCCTGTACTAAATGTTGGACCCCCGTACCATATGTTGGACCCCCGTACCATATGTTGGGCCCCCGTACCATATGTTGGACCCCTGTACCATGTGTTGGACCCCCGTACCATATGTTGGACCCCTGTACCATGTGTTGGACCCCCGTACCATATGTTGGACCCCCGTACCATATGTTGAACCCCTGTACCATATGTTGGACCACTGTACCATATGTTGGACCCCTGTACCATATGTTGGACCCCTGTACCATGTGTTGGACCCCTGTACCATATGTTGGACCCCTGTACCATATGTTGGACCCCTGTACCATATGTTGGACCCCTGTACCATATGTTGGACCCCTGTACCATATGTTGGACCCCTGTACCATATGTTGGACCCCTGTACCATGTGTTGGACATCTGTACCATATGTTGGACCCCTGTACCATATGTTGGACCCCTGTACCATATGTTGGACCCCTGTACCATATGTTGGACCCCCGTACCATATGTTGGACCCCTGTACCATGTGTTGGACCCCTGTACCATATGTTGGACCCCTGTACCATGTGTTGGAGCCCTGTACCATATGTTGGACCCCTGTACCATGTGTTGGACCCCTGTACCATGTGTTGGACCCCTGTACCATATGTTGGACCCCTGTACCATGTGTTGGACCCCTGTACCATATGTTGGACCCCTGTACCATATGTTGGACCCCTGTACCATATGTTGGACCCCCGTACCATATGTTGGACCCCCGTACCATATGTTGGGCCCCCGTACCATATGATGGACCCCTGTACCATGTGTTGGACCCCCGTACCATATGTTGGACCCCTGTACCATGTGTTGGACCCCCGTACCATATGTTGGACCCCCGTACCATATGTTGAACCCCTGTACCATATGTTGGACCACTGTACCATATGTTGGACCCCTGTACCATATGTTGGACCCCTGTACCATGTGTTGGACCCCTGTACCATATGTTGGACCCCTGGACCATATGTTGGACCCCTGTACCATATGTTGGACCCCTGTACCATATGTTGGACCCCTGTACCATATGTTGGACCCCTGTACCATATGTTGGACCCCTGTACCATGTGTTGGACATCTGTACCATATGTTGGACCCCTGTACCATATGTTGGACCCCTGTACCATATGTTGGACCCCTGTACCATATGTTGGACCCCCGTACCATATGTTGGACCCCTGTACCATGTGTTGGACCCCTGTACCATATGTTGGACCCCTGTACCATGTGTTGGAGCCCTGTACCATATGTTGGACCCCTGTACCATGTGTTGGACCCCTGTACCATGTGTTGGACCCCTGTACCATATGTTGGACCCCTGTACCATGTGTTGGACCCCTGTACCATATGTTGGACCCCTGTACCATGTGTTGGACCCCTGTACCATATGTTGGAGCCCTGTACCATATGTTGGACCCCTGTACCATATGTTGGACCCCTGTACCATATGTTGGACCCCTGTACCATATGTTGGACCCCTGTACCATATGTTGGACCCCTGTACCATATGTTGGACCCCTGTACCATGTGTTGGACCCCTGTACCATGTGTTGGACCCCTGTACCATGTGTTGGACCCCTGTACCATATGTTGGACCCCTGTACCATATGTTGGACCCCTGTACCATGTGTTGGACCCCTGTACCATATGTTGGACCCCTGTACCATGTGTTGGACCCCTGTACCATATGTTGGACCCCTGTACCATGTGTTGGACCCCTGTACCATATGTTGGACCCCTGTACATATGTGTTGGACCCCTGTACCATATGTTGGACCCCTGTACCATATGTTGGACCCCTGTACCATATGTTGGACCCCTGTACCATGTGTTGGACCCCTGTACCATGTGTTGGACCCCTGTACCATATGTTGGACCCCTGTACCATATGTTGGACCCCTGTACCATATGTTGGACCCCTGTACCATATGTTGGACCCCTGTACCATATGTTGGACCCCTGTACCATATGTTGGACCCCTGTACCATATGTTGGACCCCTGTACCATATGTTGGACCCCTGTACCATATGTTGGACCCCTGTACCATATGTTGGACCCCTGTACCATATGTTGGACCCCTGTACCATATGTTGGACCCCTGTACCATATGTTGGACCCCTGTACCATATGTTGGACCCCTGTACCATATGTTGGACCCCTGTACCATGTGTTGGACCCCTGTACCATGTGTTGGACCCCTGTACCATATGTTGGACCCCTGTACCATATGTTGGACCCCTGTACCATATGTTGGACCCCTGTACCATATGTTGGACCCCTGTACCATATGTTGGACCCCTGTACCATATGTTGGACCCCTGTACCATATATTGGACCCCTGTACCATATGTTGGACCCCTGTACCATATGTTGGACCCCTGTACCATATGTTGGACCCCTGTACCATATGTTGGACCCCTGTACCATATGTTGGACCCCTGTACCATATGTTGGACCCCTGTACCATATGTTGGACCCCTGTACCATATGTTGGACCCCTGTACCATATGTTGGACCCCTATACCATATGTTGGACCCCTGTACCATATGTTGGACCCCTGTACCATATGTTGGACCCCTGTACCATGTGTTGGACCCCTGTACCATGTGTTGGACCCCTGTACCACATGTTGGACCCCTGTACCATATGTTGGACCCCTGTACCATATGTTGGACCCCTGTACCATATGTTGGACCCCTGTACCATGTGTTGGAGCCCTGTACCATATGTTGGACCCCTGTACCATGTGTTGGACCCCTGTACCATATGTTGGACCCCTGTACCATATGTTGGACCCCTGTACCATGTGTTGGACCCCTGTACCATGTGTTGGACCCCTGTACCATGTGTTGGACCCCTGTACCATATGTTGGACCCCTGTACCATATGTTGGACCCCTGTACCATGTGTTGGAGCCCTGTACCATGTGTTGGACCCCTGTACCATATGTTGGACCCCTGTACCATATGTTGGACCCCTGTACCATGTGTTGGACCCCTGTACCATATGTTGGACCCCTGTACCATGTGTTGGACCCCTGTACCATATGTTGGACCCCTGTACCATGTGTTGGACCCCTGTACCATATGTTGGACCCCTGTACCATGTGTTGGACCCCTGTACCATGTGTTGGACCCCTGTACCATATGTTGGACCCCTGTACCATATGTTGGACCCCTGTACCATATGTTGGACCCCTGTACCATGTGTTGGACCCCTGTACCATATGTTGGACCCCTGTACCATATGTTGGACCCCTGTACCATATGTTGGACCCCTGTACCATATGTTGGACCCCTGTACCATATGTTGGACCCCTGTACCATATGTTGGACCCCTGTACCATATGTTGGACCCCTGTACCATGTGTTGGACCCCTGTACCATATGTTGGACCCCTGTACCATATGTTGGACCCCTGTACCATGTGTTGGACCCCTGTACCATGTGTTGGACCCCTGTACCATATGTTGGACCCCTGTACCATATGTTGGACCCCTGTACCATGTGTTGGACCCCTGTACCATATGTTGGACCCCTGTACCATATGTTGGACCCCTGTACCATGTGTTGGACCCCTGTACCATATGTTGGACCCCTGTACCATATGTTGGACCCCTGTACCATATGTTGGAGCCCTGTACCATATGTTGGACCCCTGTACCATATGTTGGACCCCTGTACCATATGTTGGACCCCTGTACCATATGTTGGACCCCTGTACCATGTGTTGGACCCCTGTACCATATGTTGGACCCCTGTACCATGTGTTGGACCCCCGTACCGTATGTTGGACCCCTGTACCATGTGTTGGACCCCCGTACCGTATGTTGGACCCCTGTACCATGTGTTGGACCCCCGTACCGTATGTTGGACCCCTGTACCATGTGTTGGACCCCCGTACCGTATGTTGGACCCCTGTACCATGTGTTGGACCCCTGTACCATGTGTTGGACCCCTGTACCATGTGTTGGACCCCCGTACCGTATGTTGGACCCCTGTACCATGTGTTGGACCCCCGTACCGTATGTTGGACCCCTGTACCATGTGTTGGACCCCTGTACCATGTGTTGGACCCCTGTACCATATGTTGGACCCCTGTACCATGTGTTGGACCCCTGTACCATATGTTGGACCCCTGTACCATGTGTTGGACCCCTGTACCATGTGTTGGACCCCTGTACCATATGTTGGACCCCTGTACCATATGTTGGACCCCTGTACCATGTGTTGGACCCCTGTACCATATGTTGGACCCCTGTACCATGTGTTGGACCCCTGTACCATATGTTGGACCCCTGTACCACATGTTGGACCCCTGTACCATATGTTGGACCCCTGTACCATATGTTGGACCCCTGTACCATGTGTTGGACCCCTGTACCATATGTTGGACCCCTGTACCATATGTTGGACCCCTGTACCATATGTTGGACCCCTGTACCATATGTTGGACCCCTGTACCATGTGTTGGACCCCTGTACCATATGTTGGACCCCTGTACCATGTGTTGGACCCCTGTACCATGTGTTGGACCCCTGTACCATATGTTGGACCCCTGTACCATATGTTGGACCCCTGTACCATGTGTTGGACCCCTGTACCATGTGTTGGAGCCCTGTACCATATGTTGGACCCCTGTACCATATGTTGGACCCCTGTACCATATGTTGGACCCCTGTACCATGTGTTGGACCCCTGTACCATGTGTTGGAGCCCTGTACCATATGTTGGACCCCTGTACCATATGTTGGACCCCTGTACCATATGTTGGACCCCTGTACCATGTGTTGGACCCCTGTACCATGTGTTGGAGCCCTGTACCATATGTTGGACCCCTGTACCATATGTTGGACCCCTGTACCATATGTTGGACCCCTGTACCATATGTTGGACCCCTGTACCATATGTTGGACCCCTGTACCATATGTTGGACCCCTGTACCATATGTTGGACCCCTGTACCATATGTTGGACTCCTGTACCATGTGTTGGACCCCTGTACCATATGTTGGACCCTTGTACCATATGTTGGACCCTTGTACCATATGTTGGACTCCTGTACCATGTGTTGGACCCCTGTACCATGTGTTGGAGCCCTGTACCATTTGCTTATATCATCAATAGGAAAATCAGAGGTTGTAGAAAAATCTACTTATGTGGGGATTGAACCCGTAAATCATTTCATGAATACGTTGGAGAATTCATGGAAAAGTATTAAATCTGCCATGCGTCATACATGTATCCACGACGCGCGCGCACATATGTGACCTTACAGACGGTAAACAACACGTGAAGTGTGTAATATCCCGTTCACATCAGCTAAAGACAAGCACCGTCACCATGACCGTCTTAAGGAATTCAATAATTATCTAGCTACATAATTATATATTTCATATATGTTGTGCAAGAATTCCTTTAAATTGTTGTATACATTATGACACAATGTGCAGCGCATGATCTCGAGGTACTTATAAATGCTTTGCCTAACTTCCCCAACCGTAAGATCGATATTACTTCCAAAGATGGTTAAAAGTTCATGAAAGTAGATATTGGCTAACTTAGGTTTATGGATAGTTTGGCTTTACTGAATGGTGGCCTGGACAAACTTGCTACAGAACTGATCAAGAGTCGTAGACCTACCCGCTACACGTCTGCTATGATGAATGATGCCCATACAGCTGCCCACCACTTATGATGAATGATGCCCATGCTGCTGCCCACCACTTATGTTGAATGATGCCCATGCAGCTGCCCACCACTTATGTTGAATGATGCCCATGCAGCTGCCCACCACTTATGATGAATGATGCCCATGCTGCTGCCCACCACTTATGTTGAATGATGCCCATGCAGCTGCCCACCACTTATGATGAATGATGCCCATGCAGCTGCCCACCACTTATGATGAATGATGCCCATGCAGCTGCCCACCACTTATGATGAATGATGCCCATACAGCTGCCCACCACTTATGATGAATGATGCCCATGCAGCTGCCCACCACTTATGATGAATGATGCCCATGCAGCTGCCCACCACTTATGATGAATGATGCCCATGCAGCTGCCCACCACTTATGATGAATGATGCCCATGCAGCTGCCCACCACTTATGTTGAATGATGCCCATACAGCTGCCCACCACTTATGTTGAATGATGCCCATGCAGCTGCCCACCACTTATGTTGAATGATGCCCATACAGCTGCCCACCACTTATGATGAATGATGCCCATGCAGCTGCCCACCACTTATGATGAATGATGCCCATGCAGCTGCCCACCACTTATGATGAATGATGCCCATACAGCTGCCCACCACTTATGATGAATGATGCCCATGCAGCTGCCCACCACTTATGATGAAAGATGCTCATGCAGCTGCCCACCACTTATGATGAATGATGCCCATACAGCTGCCCACCACTTATGATGAATGATGCCCATGCAGCTGCCCACCACTTATGATGAATGATGCCCATACAGCTGCCCACCACTTATGATGAATGATGCCCATGCAGCTGCCCACCACTTATGATGAATGATGCCCATGCAGCTGCCCACCACTTATGTTGAATGATGCCCATACAGCTGCCCACCACTTATGATGAATGATGCCCATGCAGCTGCCCACCACTTATGATGAATGATGCCCATGCAGCTGCCCACCACTTATGATGAATGATGCCCATGCAGCTGCCCACCACTTATGATGAATGATGCCCATGCAGCTGCCCACCACTTATGATGAATGATGCCCATACAGCTGCCCACCACTTATGATGAATGATGCCCATGCAGCTGCCCACCACTTATGATGAATGATGCCCATACAGCTGCCCACCACTTATGATGAATGATGCCCATACAGCTGCCCACCACTTATGATGAATGATGCCCATACAGCTGCCTACCACTATTGAAGACAGACAAACAGATGTTCTGTTATGACTACATATCACCATTGGATAAAGTGAATGAACCCGCTCGTCCTCCTCCCGGAGCATTAGATGACAGCTTAAAGCACGAGGCTGTAAGGCAGAAAGATTACGACAAGGTTAAAGAAGTCTTTAGATTAGCGGAATAAAATCGATTGGGAATTACTTGAAGGTCTATATGACAGTATATACTGGACTCTTGTGTGATGTTGTTATTGTATGGCATAAAACACAGCTGTACAAGGTGGACATTACACATTGTGTCTCACTATAGAGTTTCGCCTAAGACGCCTTCTTGCTGAAAAGTCAAGTTGTCTTGGACTCTATTTCTGATCCCCATTTGTATGATGTATTGCCCAGAAATTTAAGAGGCAGATTTACCTCGGTGGTTAGACAACACACGAGTGTCGAGAATATACATACTGGTGCTGACCCCTATAGCAGTGATAAATATATTTTGTATTAAAATTTCAGTGGTCTATACGCCACCTGCATGAGAGAAATGCTTTCCCCAAGGTGGTAATCGGAAATTATCTGCTGCTATATGTGACGATTTGCTCGAGCAAGGATTGGAGAGTATTGCATGTGATGGGGATAAGGGTTATTGGGTGTTGTGTGATGGTTGTGTATCGAGTCACCTCAGGCATGTCACGCCTGAGGTGCTCGACACACTGATGCTTTACCCTTAACCCTGTCACACGCTAACTATTACTACTGATCTCTTGTCTGATTAGAGCAAACTACATTTTAAATGTTAAAGATAGGGAACTTCCCAAGAAAAATAATAAATTGATTATCTCCCATCTCCTCCAAAAAGATTACTTGGTAAGTTTAGATTTGTTACAGATGCTCATGAAACTAGGATTGGAAGTTTCTAAAATAAATACATTTTATGAATTCAGCCAAAGCAAGTACCTCAAAGATTTTGTAGACAGGAATGTCCATCCGAGAATGTATAAATACACCTTGTACCATCAAGTCCAAAGCTTTCAAGCTCGTAAGTAATGCAACATACGGTAAGTGCTTGACTGATGTGAGTAGATATGGTGATAAGCATTATCCAGTTACTTCTCGAGGTGAGTGTCAGAGGAATGCACGTAACCCTGTCTTAAAACGTTGCATTTTACTGAGTGAAGACAGAGGTCATTTGCAGTGTCAAGAAAGAAGCCATTAGACTCAATACACCAACATACTTTGGCGGCTCCATATCCTGCAAATAGCTAGAAGGATCCTGCATGATTTGTGGTATAATACTGTCAAAGCTCATTATAGTGACAAAGCTAGATTGTTCTGCACAGACAAGGATTCTTAGTCTGATAAAATTTACCTGTCCTAATGCTTTTGAAGAATTGAATAAACTATCTTTATCCTGATAATCCCCTATTTTGATAAATCTCATAAAGGTCAACTGGGTTTGCTGAAATCAGAAGTTGGAGCTAAAATCATCAAGGAACTGATTGGACTAGAACCTAACATGTATTCCATTCCTCACTCAAGATCAGGTTCAGATCTGCCATTGTAATTCCCACATATCACCAATCTGAACTCACCCATCCTGCTTTTCAAATTGCTTTGGATTACATTATTTGGCAACAGTTCCAGTCCAGGATCAATTAGGAATGTTAAAGGCCGTATGTGTACCTGTCTAACTGCTAAACGAGGATTGTCTGCATTTCACAATAAATGTTATGCATTGAGCCTACACAATCCTTGACACATGGACATCCTGATATTCCCCGAGCTGTAATCCAAGAGGAGGAGGATGTGGAGGAGGTGGTACGACCTGCGGCACGACCTGCGGCACGACCTGCAGCACGACCTGCGGCACGACCTGCGGCACCTGCTGCGGCACGACCTGCGGCACGACCTGCAGCACGACCTGCGGCACGACCTGCAGCACGACCTGCGGCACCTGCTGCAGCACGACCTGCGGCACGACCTGCAGCACGACCTGCAGCACGACCTGCGGCACGACCTGCAAGGCGTGGAGTTCATCCCATATTCAATATGTGGGGTAAATGAGACGTGATGGCACACATGATGTATCCCTGTAACCTGTGATTGGTGTGGGAAAATATAATTGGTGTGGGGAAAATGTGCCCTCCCCCACCCTTAGCCTATGTTGAAAATGATGTTCTGCTGTATGCAGATGATATTATGTAAAAACATGTATGTTCTATGTAAAATGTTTATATATAAATAGAATTATGAAATTAAAATTTGGATGTTTTTATAAAACCCCTTTATGTTTAAATATGTATAATGTTCTTATGACTCTTATCCTAATATGATCCCAAGCTGAGTCATGGATAGTTCCCCCATAACGGAAGAACAACTGAATATTTTTAAGGAACCCAGCAGAATAACACTTTGGGATTTTCAAATGGTGACAAATTTCTTTTGTGCACTAAACTCGTACAAAAATGCCATCTGAAATTCTCATATATCATTATATGCAGAGGCAGTGATCGAGCACTGCTAGACTACCCATTAATTAACAAGAAAATAATAGCTCGCCCCAAAATTATCAACCCTTTAGATGAACATCTCGCTATTTCAAGTATATTAATTACACACAATATATTTTTCTTTGGTAAATATGCTAGAAGTATAAGCTTAAATGCCTTGCCTTTCATACAAGTGAACTCTACAGATTTAGCTCAAATTGAGACTTTAGGGCGGCAATTATTCGGCAAGCAACACTCTAAAAAGCTTTTGGACATACATAAGAAATGCATTAGTAAACCTTACGAGTATTTATTGGTTGATTCAGGAGTAAAAACTCCCGAATATATTACCTTCCGTAGCAATATTGTAGGTGAGAAACCATACAAAATTGTATACCAACGGTGAACGAACGAACTATTATGACCCGGCATCCTTTTGGGGGGTTTGTATAGATTGTATAAAGCAGCTAAATCCATACAGCCCAACATCACTTTATCTGATGATAAAATTACTTGAAATCGTCTAAAGCTTACACTTTACATGCATTAAAACCTCACACATTCGAGCGATGGAAGGTATTGGGTCCTAAACCCAGCATATTTCTAGCCTGTGATTTAGTAAAAATGGGATTAATAGCTAAACATAATGATGATATCAAATATGTATTCGTCTAGTAAAAATGGGATTAATAGCTAAACATAATGATGATATCAAATATGTATTCGTCTAGTAAAAATGGGATTAATAGCTAAACATAATGATGATATCAAATATGTATTCGTCTATGGACACATTTATTATCAAGAAAGTGCTACGTAAACGTCCATTACCTAATAATAAATTACTGTATAAAGTGAGGTTTACAGCCTACGACTCTTCATTCGATCAGTGGATTGATGCTGAGGATTTGTTGAAGATATAAAGACGCCATTAGTATACACGTAAGTACAGAGAGTTGGTGACCGTGCTGAGTAAACTTAATTCCTCAGCCAGGAAAATTAATTACTCAGTTTAAAAAGCCACATATTCATTGCTTGTCAGAGATTTTCAAAAAATTTCTTAAAAATTGGCTTTCAGTTAAAAAGAAAGTTATATTCAAGTTAAAGAAATACAGAGATACATTGCATTCACCGACTTGCTTGCAAGAAACCTTCGATTTCGAACAAAAAATGCATTTTGTTGACTCGTAGAGGAAGAAGTATCCTCAGTAGTTTAGTACCCATACCCAATAGTTTAATTTCCAGACTATTTAACAAATAAAAATGAAAGAATATTATTTAGTACCCCGTAAATCCATCGATGAGGGGCCTGCTAGAGCACTAAAAGTAGAAGTAGCTCCAGCACTGACGCTAGGAACAGTAACAGCTCCGACACCGGTCCCAACAGCAGCGCCAGTAGTAGCAGCTTCAATACGAGCCAAGCCTACAATACTACATTTGATTCATTTAAAATTGAAAGTTAAAGATCATGATCACTGTTGAATTATTTTAATGAAAGCAAGATGGTACGATGGGACGTCAATGGGACTGCAAATATCAGTGACTGGATGAAACATAATTGATGATATTTTAACTAAAATGACGCTTCACCGCTCTGTATTTCCACAAGAAACATTACCGCTAGTCAAATTATTTATCTCTTTAACCTCAACTCCACGAGATATATTGAGGAATTCAGAATCTCGTAAACAAGTATTTGATGATGATGTGGCGCTAAAAAGAATAAGAAAACAGCCGTCTGGTCTTACTGCTACTGAAGCTAAACGTCCAACAGTTGCAGGAAGAGCATGGCTAGCATATTGACTGTTGTGCAGGGATATTCCTGCGCGGGCCCTAAGCCTCTGGCTGGCCCACTAAATGCTCCTTGTTTCAGTTTTACTTGGGCGGAGTATGAGTATTTATGACTCGTATGGTCGCTTCAGTAAGATTTTGTCTCAAGTGATTAACAACTTCTGCTCTATTGAATCGAAGTTGAAGTCTTAATGGGTTTGTAACTGTGCACTGTCTTAGATAATGTTCCAGCGGTCTGTCGGGCATGTCTTCACAGTGTTGACATTTCCTCTCATCTTCTGGAGCCTGTAAGCCTATTTCACATGCACATGGGTATCCAAGCCTGATGCGATGTAAGTGTACTTCTATTGTTCTACTGTTCCCTTTCATTAAAATAAGTAGTTTGTAGTTGGTGTAATTCTTGTACCAAGCCGCAGATCCTGATGTTGCAACTGCTGTGTTGTGGTCACTGTACATTTTTTGCATTGCTCTGTTTCTAATTACTTTCTTAATCTGTGATAGACTCTGTGGTATGTAAATGACTTCATTTCTTCACTTAGTTGCAAGTTTTGCAGCTTCGTCTGCAATGTCATTCCCACGTGACTTGGCAGCCAGTTAATAAGTACACGATGGCCTTGACGTTTGAGTGTTTGCATTAATGTTATGACATTTGTGATCAGATGGATTTATTTAGAAGTGAAGGACCTGTAATGACTAATGCTATATCATCAGCATAGCTTAGCAATTTAACCTCTTCTGTAAATGTCAAGGTAACAAGGTTTTTCCATAAGGATGTTAAAAAGACTAGGACTGAGGACTCCTCCTTGTGGAGTCCCAGTCTCATACAAGTGGTAGTCCGACACTTGTCCTGGCAACTTTACTCTGGCATACCTGTGACTTAGGTAATCTTGCCTCCATGCTAGCATATTTCCCTTTACACCTTTTTTAACTAAGGTGTGTAAAATTTCTGCGGGCTTGCAAGTTCGAATGTTTTTTCTAGATCAAGGAAGATCACTATAGCTGGACCTGTATGGACCATAAAGAATGCTACCTATTGCTGTATAGGACATGCTATGTGAATTATGATGTAGAATGTATACATTTAGGTCTCTGATGTATGGCTAGCATGTATACTGTGATATATCCATTTCATTATTGTTCACTGAATTATCCTCTTGTCATGTCAGTAAATTATATTTTAGTACTGTGAGATGTATACCACAGAGGCAAAGTTTTGCTGCTTATGTTGGTATATGATACTTTACTTGTATTTCATGTATCCTCCTAAACCCCCCCCCCCTCTCCTCCCCCCCCCTTGCATGCCGTCTCCAGCCTGTGTTACCATGTCTTGCTAATGTGAATTTACTGTTGACATATTTATATATCATGATATAATCTTTTATGTATTGAGTTATTGATATGTATTCTTGCGTAAGGTTGTGTATTGTAACCCTTGTTTAGTTATTGTATGAATTAGAAGTTCTTGATCGAGAAATCTCTGTATATGAGCTTGTGATATTTGGAAGATGAGAGTCAGATGACTTGTAGACGTGGAAGCTGTGTCACGCCGCCCCCGAGTGGTCACTGTTCTTTGATCTTCTCAGTCGGGTCTTCTCAGTGTGTCGCCCCGGCTCTGGTTTAGTGGCATTTTTTGTGTTAGTTGACTGCTAGGATATTTAAGATTATGCAGTAGTGTTTACCATGGATCATTTCTACCGATGTACATCATTTATGCCAGGTGGTAGGTGCTGTTATACGTATTATTAAGGTGGGTACCTGAGGATCATAAGTGGGGCCATAGTGCTGTGTATGACGTTGATTCCTCAACCTCACTGGTTAATGAGTGTGACACCATCATCCTGTATGGTATCATCAGTATAATAGGCGGTAGTGTCCCACGGCGCTAGTGTCCTACGGTGCCAGGATAGAGCCTGGTGTCACCTAGTGCCGAGGGTGTGCAGTTTTGAGGCCTGTTGATCATGCAAAGCTTCAAGGAGCGAGATAATGTGATTAGAATGTGAATTGTTTATTATTTTATGGTGACCTATGTTATATGCCCCAGTAAACTCGAATATTTTTTGCTAGCCTTTGAATACCCTAGACTTATATTGATTTTTGGCCAGGCTATGGGTTCCAGCGATGCTGTGGAGCACTAGGTCATAATATATATATATATATATATATATATATATATATATATATATATATATATATATATATATATATATATATATATATATATATATATATATATATATATGTCGTACCTAGTAGCCAGAACGCACTTCTCAGCCTACTATGCAAGACCCGATTTGCCTAATAAGCCAAGTTTTCATGAATTAATTGTTTTTCGACTACCTAACCTAACCTAACTTTTTCGGCTGCTTTTTTTTTTTTTTTTTTTTTTTTGTAACCTATAAAGATAGGTTAGGTTAGGTTAGGTAGGGTTGGTTAGGTTCGGTCATATATCTACGTTAATTTTAACTCCAATAAAAAATAATTGACCTCATACATATTGAAATGGGTAGCTTTATCATTTCATAAGAAAAAAATTCGAGAAAATATATTAATTCAGGAAAACTTGGCTTATTAGGCAAATCGGGCCTTGCATAGTAGGCTGAGAAGTGCGTTCTGGCTACTAGGTACGACATATATATATATATATATATATATATATATATATATATATATATATATATATATATATATATATATATATATATATATGCTATGTTAAATGCTATGCCCAAGATTACTATCCGAGTGCCGGCGGTGGGGTGGTTCAAATAGCCTCGGCTATCACCTCATTTTGTCCGGTCGTGATGGTCAAGTGGATTAAGGCGTCTTGTACATACCAGTTGCGTTGCTCCTGGGAGTATGGGTTCGAGTCACTTCTGGGGTGTGAGTTTTCAGTTGCATATTGTCCTGGGGACCATTCAGGCTTGTTCGCATATATATGTATATATATATATATATATATATATATATATATATATATATATATATATGTAACATGGGAGCACTAGGTCATAAAACATATCATATAATATTATTTGTATTAAAATGGGATCATTATGTATTAAAATACATAATGATCCCATTTTATTTTAATATTTATTGATCCCATTATATTTTAATATTTATTGATCCCATTAATTTTAATACATAAGTATTAAAATGGGATCATTATTTTAGTTATGCTCCATTATAAGATGGAGCATAACTAAAATAAGGATCATTATTGTGCAAATCCTAGTGTTCAGGATTAATATTGTGTGTGTTACGGTAGACTGATCCAGACTTATTTCCTAGTTTGTTGTGCCTCTCGAAGTGAATGTTCCGGTATCATTTGTAGAAGACGCTTTTATGACTGGTCTCTGTGTATGATACAGCTTGCAGTCCTCTGTGACCTGTGGGACATTTGGGGCTTGACTCTATATATTAAATTATTAATGTAATAAAAATCAATTACGAAGGACCACCCACTTTTATAGTAAAAGAGGAAAACTGAGAAAATATGATCATTAGAAAATTCTAGATGAACCAGTAACTATGGATAAAATACTAGAGAATATGATCATTGAAATAATTAATGGGCTGTATAATTAAATGAATCAAAGCCTCAAACACCTACATGGAGGGGGTATTACTGGAACTCAATACGTCCAGGAACTAGTGTGTTTCGTTCACCAGTCCAATGTATAATAATCTAATCCTATGAATATTTATGAAATCATCATCGTTATCACTAATGGGAACATAGATTATGAGTATGTATAATAATAATTATAATAAACACATGTTAATCCAATGAACAGAGTTCTGCATGTAAAAGAGTACAGATAATAAATTCGAGGAATACAAAAGGAATCTTAGCTTAATGACGATTCCTTAGAAGTTAGTCACGACGCATCCTCTGATTCTCCTGGACTCGTCATGGAACACTGGGAGTTGATTAACATGGGAAATGACAGCTCGGAGAATTCTTCACACACGCTGTAAATCAAATTAGTTTCAGTAGCAACAGATTAAACTACTGGATTTCTATGTTCAATAAATGGATATTAATAATAAGAGAAAGATAATGACCTGTGATTTTTAGTTGTTATACGTCGTCACGACAAGCTACCCAGCTATAAACCCGCCCCCGATCTGATGCATCAAACAAGGATAAGGTACTTAGCTAATATGGGCACTGTGTAAGTTAAGGCTTGCCGAAGGTCGCGTCCTAGGCTCTAGACTTGTCTATCCTAGATACTGACGCGCTCCACTGGCCGGTCACATGGAGTTACATAGAACCAAATTTAACAGGTTCCGTAAATGACACTGACACCAGGTGAAGGTATTGTCTGCAAGGTTCTTCACACCTCACAGTGGCGACTTTCTTCTGGAGATTTGATAACGTTTACCCTGGTGGCTGGGTAATGGCGTCTCCTCGTGAGCACCACGTGAACATGTCTACTCGTGAGCGTTTCAACACGTGGACTGGCGTCTCTTCCGCCCCGCTCCGCATCCCGCGTTTGTTAAACAAATTATTTATTATGGATATTGTCATTTCTTGCAATTGTGCTTGAAATGCTCGGATTAGGACGGGTTTATTATTTGGAGGAGTTAAATATTATTATTTGCCCGTTTTATGATAGTAAACGAACAATGGAGAAGAATTATAATCTCTCCAGGGCATTCATGCGTGACGTTAATTTTATTACTAGATAACAGCTATAACTATAAACGCTCTATTTGGCTTTAGTTGGAGATCAGTTTATCTGTAATTAATTATCACACAGAACACCGTTGTTTATAGAGAATCAAATTCATTTCTCAGATACATTGGATATAAATGTGTTTATTACAATGGAATCTGACGCAATACTGGCGTCGGGTGACGTAAGAATTCTAGCCTTATTGTACAGATGTAATTATTAGTACATGCGAACTCTACGTTGGGTTAATTTTACTCACTACAATGATTAGTAGAATTAGTAGTAATTAATGAGAATACAACAGTGTTGTATTCAGTGTTGGAAATTTCCAACATAACTCCGGGGGGAGGATTCTAGGGTTGTAGTGTAATGTGGAGTACTGACACCTATCCCGAAGTTGGTATTAATATTAGTATATTAGTATGTTAGTATGTTAGTACACACATAATGAATGTCCCGTATTTGTCAAGGACATACAAGAAACTTAAGTCTTGCTAATTTCATGTTAAAAGAAACATGTTATTATGAATTACCTAAAGCTAATAATTAAGAAAGCCTACAATAAATCTGAGATTGCTGTCGCTATGACATGTAATGTGTATGTTACAAATCTCTAAGTCTGCAAACTCTCAGTTACTCTAGATAAATAATGTTATTTATAGCCTACACAATAATTAAAGATTTAAATCACACAATTCAAACAACAGAGAATCTACTGTGATGAGAATGTCTTGGGTCATAGTGACTTGTAATGGTTTGTTACTTGACACCACACCACAGTATCATCATGGTTGCTTAAATTGGGTGTAAAGTTATTTGCTCCTAGTTAAGAACTATAATAGGCTTGTAGTTTCCCTTAGTGGAAACATGTATTAAATATTGAAACATTAAATGATTAAGTTATCGGTAATCAGGAACCCTCTAAAGCTCACAATAAACTCAACAACTAGGGTCGCAGTGACATTTAATGGTGTATTACGTAGCTGCTGAATCGTAGGCAAACTCAGAATAAGTTCCTAAGAACTGATAACACTATTGTATAATTATACAGTAAAGTATTATTAGTCATTTAAGATCAAGGAGACTATGACACTACAGTAAGGTCACTGTCTAGGGTCGCTGTGACTTGTAACTATTGGGTTACTAGACAATAACATCACGCAGCATTATGATCACCCCAAAATCAAATGAGGAAATTGAATTTAATGTGCACTGCCGTGCAATAGTCATTCTGACTGATGGTACAACTAATTTGCTAACTAGCTAAAATAATAGAAAAGTAGAGAACTGAAAAGTTTATTCATTAAAATCAAGGAAAATTTCTGAGTCGACAGTGAGATTAGTAGCCTAGTCATTCTGACTTATGAGCTAATTAAATGGCAGCTCATAGGCTTGACACTGTAAACTATTTAATACGAAATCACCTTTACATGAAATTGAGTTTATTAAATCAGTCTCTATAAGTATAGTCAACTGTAATTAATGGTGAGTACAGATTAGGCTAGTACTCAGTTGACACTACTAAAGTCCCTAAACCTACCTAAATAAATGGTTTAAATTTCTAACCTACCTAAGTAAGGGACTAAGCTAATTGTGAGCAAAAATGTACTCGAATTAACATTGTGAGCTGTATTGAGCTCATTAACAGGTCGAGCTATATTGAACTCGTGAACATGGGGAGCTATATTGAGCTCGGTAAGCATGTTAACAAGGTGAGTTATATTGAACTCGTCAACAGTGTTGACAGGGTGAGCTGCAGTGAGCTCGTTAACAGTGTTAACAGGGTGAGCTACAGTGAGCTCGAATTAACGAGGTGGAGTATTGCATCATTCAATTATCATGGCGAGCAGTGCTCGTGGCATGGGGAACAAGCACTCATATTATTACGTTAATTCTAAGGTGAGCTATATTAAGCTCATGAAGCATGTTAATTAACAATGCTGATGTTTAACGATAATGCATTAAACAAAAAGAAACCTAAGATTGCTGGAAATTAAATTACTGCTACGATCAATCCTATTCAAGATAATTTGTAACATTTTCCCAACCTAAACGTTTCACGGGTTATTAGTTCTCTGTAAATTCACTTACGTATTGGTAAGTTTGCAAGTTTGTTCGTGCTGCGCTCCTACATTAATTAAGCAGAAACGAAAGAAAAACAACTCAAACAAATTGATGCAAGTATTTATCACTAACTCTTAGTGCAGAAAACATGGTATTAAGAAGGTTTTCTTGGCAAACCTTTAAGCGCAAGTATAGTGGACCAGTGGTCCTAATGAATTTATAATCACAGAAGTTGCTTGATGACCTCATAGTATTACTTAATTCAGGAAATGCCAGTGGCATTGAGTGCTAGATTCTCTAGCCTAACATTATCAATTACCTAGGGAGTACTAGATTCTCTAGCCCAACATTACAATTTACCTAGGAAGACTGAGTGTGGTCAATTACTACTTGTCGCGAATAATTCTAGGTCTGCAGTGAATTCAATGGCTTGGTCGCTGTGACTTGTACTTGTTTGAGTACGGACCATTGGTTTTCACTGAGAGCTATGAAACATCTCGGCGAGTATCAATTGCACTACATTCAATCTGAGTTTATTACTCAGCTGTGGTTCTCCTTTTAGCTTGCTGCTGGAGAATTGATTTACTGCTGACTAATTTATTATTGTTGGCAGGCTTAGGCTTGTTCACATTCAGAACTTTACCAGTAAGTAAGTAGCCACCTGCAGATTGGAGCATATTCATTCCCAATCGTTTAACATGTCCAGTTATGAACTGGTAATAGTAATCGGCTCCTACTAGTACATCTACATTGTTAAGGCGGTCAGACGTTAACTTGTTGTCAGCCAAATTAATTTCACGTTCCTGCAGGAAGTGGGCTGTGTACCCCAGACCTTTAATATTTAAGTCTAAAGGTATTTGATCTACAACAATGGCTTGGACAGCCTTGGCATGACTACCTAGTCGTACAAGCGGTTGAACTACTGAGTATTCATGGGTTCCTCGATTTATCATGAACCCTGACAAGTTTAATTTTACCTGTCCTATTGGTTGTAAATTAAGTGCCTCTGCTGCCCTTTGAGTAATGAAAGTTCTCTGGGAACCTTGATCAAATAGTCCACGTGTGGTGATCTTGGCTCCTCTGTTCTTCACTTGAAGTTGGGCAGTAGGCAAGGCAGCATCCACTTGAGGTGCTTGTGAAGTTACGCTGTACACATCTCGCACCTTGCAGCACTGTACTTGTGTAGATTCTCTACGTCCTATTCTAGGATTGACATAATTTGTCCTAACTAATTTGCACAGTGCAGCATGATGCTTGCCCCTTCTACACCTATTGCAGGTGTTCAGTGGGGTTTCACAGCTATTAACATTATGTGATTTGAGACACCTAGTACATTTGTGTAACTGTTTGAGTCGTCTGACTCTTGTGTCTCTATTAGGATAATTGGTACATTTGTACAGAGAATGGTTTTGATTGCAAAACAAGCACATTCCCCATCCTACAGATCGTTTAGGGGTTACCGGTTTAGGTAAAACAGTACCTGCAGGTTGTGATGGTTTTGCTGCTTGCATTTGCTTGTTATTTATTCTCTTGTGAGTACTTGGTGTACTCTGGGGAACCTTAATAGGCTCTTGGGAGTGCTCTTTGGACTATTAGGTCTCTTAGGAGCACCTGTGGAGCCTTTAGGCCTCACTGATGAATCAGTGTTTGACTGATTGTTATTACATGGATTATTAGCACCTTTGTTACCTAGTGACAGTGTCACTTTAGGAGTTTCAGGCAAGGAAACTGATGTAGGTACAGTTTTGGTGCATTCAGATTTAGCATTAATTGCTTGGTCTGCTGTATGATTGCTCATATTACGCAAACCTGTAAATATATCCTGCATTGACAGGGTATTACCATTCTGGTATACATATAATTTATTAAGTGTGTCACCAGACAATTTTCTTTGGATGACAATTTTTGTCATCCACTCAGTAGTTGGGTGATCCACCTCTTTACTGAAGGAATTTATCAGTGACTCAAGCTGGAAACTAAAGGCTTGTAAAGAGTCAACTGATTGTTCTGGTGAAGATAAATTTAATAATTGGTGTACAAGGTTTATAATAGTCTTCTCATTGTTAGCACTTACTTTAGAAGGCTGTTGTGAGCAATTGTGACCATTACTTATGTTGCTTAAGGCTTCTTGCTTAGCCTCAGCTTTGATTACGGCTTCAACTGCTGCTGCAGCATTAGCTTTATCATTTTCTGGTTCAGATTCACTGATTATTGCAGCTTCACTTGTTTCATCTGTAGCTTCACTTGTTTCTCTGGGTTCTTGTGATAAGCTAGTTAATTCAGTAGCCTTATGTATTGAACTTATAGAATCCAGGGAACATTGAGAAGAGCTGTCTGAAAATTGATCAGACTCTGTAAACAAATCATCACGTGAAGTTGTATTAGATGAGAGGTTAGAAAATGAAGGTTGAACTTCAGTTGTGGATCCTGTGTAGTGATCAGTATTGATTAGAGGATTCTCCTCGTCTTGAGGTAGTTCAGGTATTTCATCTGAACTGAGTGTTGACTTGGGTGTAGGTCTATTAATGATCTGATCTACCCACTCGGGAATATCTTGTCTCGCAAGCACCTCCTTATATCGGTCTAACCTGGTTTGAACGTAATGTTCATAGTTATCAAGATCAGATTCTGTCAGACGTAAGTGGTCTGAGACAGTATG
Source organism: Procambarus clarkii (assembly GCF_040958095.1). Classification (NCBI taxonomy): domain Eukaryota; kingdom Metazoa; phylum Arthropoda; class Malacostraca; order Decapoda; family Cambaridae; genus Procambarus; species Procambarus clarkii. The sequence continues at coordinate 19,684,214 of NC_091154.1, forward strand.
ACCGACTTGGAGTAAATTCCTGTGGGACTCGATTACAGTCTTTACATGATCATATTTTTGGATGGCGTTCCTTATGGAACTTGCTAGTCTGTAGACATCACCTGGGTCAGTTTCTACACAGTGATGACATCTGATAAGCAGTTCTCCTAGGCGAATTTGAAGAGTTCTCAAGAATCTTGCATTCCTTTCTAGAGGATTCATTCTTGCGGTAAATTGAGCCTGATAGGGCTTATGTAGCTAGTGGTATAGCTATGTTGTCTGCTCCTTGATGTAGAGCAGGTATAATTATTGACAGCCTGATATTTTCTTGAGGCTGGTTGTAATTTACCTCATTTAGAGGTTAGCTACCTACCTAATAATAAGCAACTAAGATTTGAGTGGTACCTTGGTCTCACTACAGGTGTTCCTCAGCTTAGCTCTTCTAAATCAGCTTCGGATGGGTAGTGGACTTACAGTAACACTCAAAGACATACATAGAAATATTCAATAAAGTATAATTACACAATAAATGGTTAATCCCACCCTTGATAGGGTCAGCACAAAAAGAATAATATATATGCCACTAACTAGCTCAAGCCTAGTCGTGAGAATTTCTACTTAAGAAACTACAACTATATTTAGTCTGTGCTTGTGCCAAATTCAACACAATCACAGTCTAAATTGCTACCTAATAAAGGTTGGCAAAGATTATATTGTGGTGCAATAATGTGCAAATAATTGTGCTGTGTTTTTGGGTTTTTTGGATTTTATATAATATACACTTGTGTAATTATGTGTATAAGAAATTAAATGAACACAAAAGAATTAATTGTGTTTGGCAAGTATTCTACTGCCGTAAATATTATCTAACTCCTAAATGTACTCCTAATTGTGAAATAAAATATTATCAGGGTTAGTAATGATTAACTAGTATGAGATCAGTAATTTATATTAGTATACTGGATCCCTAAATGTTAATGATCCACTGACTTGAGTGAATCAGTAACATGGATTCAGGCTATAATGGACAGTCTGCTGACAGCCATATATTGAAATGTTTGTATAGCCCAAATGGTTAACACATAATTGGTGTTAGTGATTAATATAAAGTTATGAGCTGTTGCTCCTGGTGACCTAAAGATTCTTACTTCAGTATGAAGTGTAGGCCAAAGTGTTGTGGGCAATAAACTGCGTCCCACGAGTGCTACCTTATACATAAGGTATAAGTAGCAATGAATTGGTGTGACTTAGGCTAACTGATGTGTTACACTGTTGGTTGACACAATTAATTAAAAGAGTTAGTCTTGATTACATCACACAAGGATTAGTTATTATTAATTAGTATTTGTAATTATAATTTATGTTTATCCGGTTCGATAAGGACCATAATGTGGGACATTTGGGGCTTGACTCTATATATTAAATTATTAATGTAATAAAAATCAATTACGAAGGACCACCCACTTTTATAGTAAAAGAGGAAAACTGAGAAAATATGATCATTAGAAAATTCTAGATGAACCAGTAACTATGGATAAAATACTAGAGAATATGATCATTGAAATAATTAATGGGCTGTATAATTAAATGAATCAAAGCCTCAAACACCTACATGGAGGGGGTATTACTGGAACTCAATACGTCCAGGAACTAGTGTGTTTCGTTCACCAGTCCAATGTATAATAATCTAATCCTATGAATATTTATGAAATCATCATCGTTATCACTAATGGGAACATAGATTATGAGTATGTATAATAATAATTATAATAAACACATGTTAATCCAATGAACAGAGTTCTGCATGTAAAAGAGTACAGATAATAAATTCGAGGAATACAAAAGGAATCTTAGCTTAATGACGATTCCTTAGAAGTTAGTCACGACGCATCCTCTGATTCTCCTGGACTCGTCATGGAACACTGGGAGTTGATTAACATGGGAAATGACAGCTCGGAGAATTCTTCACACACGCTGTAAATCAAATTAGTTTCAGTAGCAACAGATTAAACTACTGGATTTCTATGTTCAATAAATGGATATTAATAATAAGAGAAAGATAATGACCTGTGATTTTTAGTTGTTATACGTCGTCACGACAAGCTACCCAGCTATAAACCCGCCCCCGATCTGATGCATCAAACAAGGATAAGGTACTTAGCTAATATGGGCACTGTGTAAGTTAAGGCTTGCCGAAGGTCGCGTCCTAGGCTCTAGACTTGTCTATCCTAGATACTGACGCGCTCCACTGGCCGGTCACATGGAGTTACATAGAACCAAATTTAACAGGTTCCGTAAATGACACTGACACCAGGTGAAGGTATTGTCTGCAAGGTTCTTCACACCTCACAGTGGCGACTTTCTTCTGGAGATTTGATAACGTTTACCCTGGTGGCTGGGTAATGGCGTCTCCTCGTGAGCACCACGTGAACACGTCTACTCGTGAGCGTTTCAACACGTGGACTGGCGTCTCTTCCGCCCCGCTCCGCATCCCGCGTTTGTTAAACAAATTATTTATTATGGATATTGTCATTTCTTGCAATTGTGCTTGAAATGCTCGGATTAGGACGGGTTTATTATTTGGAGGAGTTAAATATTATTATTTGCCCGTTTTATGATAGTAAACGAACAATGGAGAAGAATTATAATCTCTCCAGGGCATTCACGCGTGACGTTAATTTTATTACTAGATAACAGCTATAACTATAAACGCTCTATTTGGCTTTAGTTGGAGATCAGTTTATCTGTAATTAATTATCACACAGAACACCGTTGTTTATAGAGAATCAAATTCAATTCTCAGATACATTGGATATAAATGTGTTTATTACAATGGAATCTGACGCAATACTGGCGTCGGGTGACGTAAGAATTCTAGCCTTATTGTACAGATGTAATTATTAGTACATGCGAACTCTACGTTGGGTTAATTTTACTCACTACAATGATTAGTAGAATTAGTAGTAATTAATGAGAATACAACAGTGTTGTATTCAGTGTTGGAAATTTCCAACATGACCCTAGTTAATACTGCACTTGCAACGTTGCACGACAGAGGTAATTGTTCCATGGTTTGCGTTTATGTGGGGCATGATAATCTAGTATATTCTCATTTTGGTAATAATAATTTTTGCAGAAAGTGTCTCATTAATTAATTAAGATGGAGCAAGTAGTAAAAGAGATTTTACAGAATCCATCAGTAGATACGATTAAGACCATAACTAAATCAGTGTTGATGTGTATAGGAAAAACCTTCGAGTTAGAAGTGGCAACCAGAATGACTAAAGCTTAATTACTGAGAATTTTTTTTTGCATCTAGTATAAGATGGCATGTTGAACGTTGAGGTATTGGAGGAATACCCTGACGAGGTTGTGAGTACTGCCACACTGAGGAGGCAGGTGGGTCATTCCATGTGAATTCACCAGAGGCCTCCCACTCAACCCTTTCTAAATCTAATGAAATTTTGTAATAAAGTAGCCCTAGACCCTAAATGAAATTGTGCAAAATATTAGAGTTCAATCTGCTTTGGTTCTTAAATAATAGGTCCATGTTCAATGGGCTCTCGTCCCGTTAATGCGTTCATATCGTAAAAAGGGCCAACTTTGACCCTTTATCATATCATGTTTAGTGCCCAGAGAGGTATGAAATTTGGCATACCAGGACAACTTTTGGTGCGAAATACAACAGTGTAATAACAAAGTAGTTTGGGTAGCCATTCAGCTACCAATCAATGCTAAAATCACTGCCAAATTTTGTCGTGAGAAATTTGGACCCCAATTTGGAGACCACTTACTCATCAGCAAAAGGTCTAAACGTCATCATCTTTTGCAGCGATGTATAACATGCACAATATTATACAGTGATGCAATAGCAACTCTGTTGTATCCATATGTCTAGTGGTGGCCCACTTGAAAGTTGGCTAAAAAAAAATTTGTGCAGAACTAGCCAACTTTCAAGGCAAATTTGCTCAATATGCGTCATTTCCAATTTGGGTTTGAATGACACCATTGGATAGAGCAGATTGTTCTGTACAAGAGTAACTTTTATTTAGGTTGGGATCTGAATTCCTAGTTCAGCCAGAGGACTCTGGTAACGACACACCTTGGTGCGATATCGAAAAAATCAAATTATGATTTTCCATCTTCTTTGTGGACTGATCATGACTGCTAGCAAATTGATATCCAAACTGATTGGAAAAATATTAAGCTTCATTGGGTAGAACATTTTTGGGTGGGATTGAGAATTATTATTAAACAATCAGTGCTGTTGTAGGTTCTTGTTCTATATTTATGTTTACATGTTTGTAGTGTCGTGTCAGCAGGTCAAACATTGCTGTTTACTTGTTTGTGTGTTTACTTGCAATAAATACACACATAAATAAAAAGCAATATTAATATTAATGTATTACAGGTCTCACTTGAAATTACTGTATTCAGTTAGTTAAATAATTTGATTTGAATTCGATTACAGATACGTCATGAATCAGGATTCCATTGGTTTATTGCCACGTGCTATTGGTAGCCATGAGCCATGAGCTCTTCTGAGTGTCACTTGACAACCTACACTACCAACAAAGGCTTCAAGTTTCTACAACACTATAGTGCAGAAGATCATAAACTGACAGCAAAGTGAAGTGAACTGACCTTGGATGGAGAACCTCAAGTCTGCCTCCATCATGAAGCTTTGTTGTTGACGAAATCTGATTTTTTGCCAAAAACTTGCTGGCATCCCTTGTTAGGACCCTTGACCTCTGGGTAGGGTGCCTCTCTTGCACTTGGTAGCAAATATATAATAATACTGCCTTGCCTACTAAAGTGTCTAGGGGAAATAACTCAACTGCTTAATTGACAAAGCAATATACTTAAAGTAAGGGTAACAAAGAACATACAAATATATAATGGAAATACAGGCAGCCAGAAATATTAATGTACCAGAAAAAATAAAACAATACCATTATATAAGTACCGATCACTACTTTACAACTTAACTGGATAGATGGGCGTGCACATAATGGTCTAACCAGGAAATCAGCTGTTACTAAACAATAAACAAAACCACAGACTTAACTCCACAACAAGTCCACGCGAGCCAGCTCCACCCACGCGACTGGTGTGGCTCCAGCCTGCACGGCCTGGCGTCTACACGATACCAACTACAACCACATGAAACCTCTAGATACTCTATCAGAGAATAATACTAAAGAACATAATTATAACTAACTTATATGCCTATAACACTGCTAAGGTGTAAAAGAAATTAAGTACAAGCAATAAACAGGACTAATTACAGGGGTGAGTGAGTGACGCTTGATACACTGTACACATACTGGACCATGGTCACCCCTCATGAGACGCCACGGCCTCCCCCCCACACACAGGAATGAACATGCAATAACCTTAACCAAATATTACATACAGGCACACTACACCATGCTACATATAAATCAAACATATATATACTGGAACACAACTGGATACAATGTTTTATTTATATAAGTGAGGAAAGAAATATTGGACATACATATTTATCATGATAATCGTTAGAATCAAATATATGGATTCGTAACAGAGAAAAAGGTAGAAGGTGCAACCGCTGCTACTTGTAAGGGTTCTCAGGGAAGTTCAGGTAGTAGTCACAGTGGTGGACTTCATTTCCCTTGAGGGTTTGAATTACTCCAGTTTGATGGGAAGGACCCCGAATTATTTTTCTTGCATTTTTCAAAATTAGCTACTAGTTTGAAATGGCCAGAGGATTCTTGGGTGACCATTATGCAAGGTCAGTTGTGTGGGAAGGCACAAGAGATTTTTGTCTTGCTCCCTTTTGAAGAAAGCTTTCACTACCCCACAGTCAGAGTGAAGATCTTGCAAGCATATGAACTCAATGCAGAGGCACTAAGAATAAAAGTTTAGAGGTCTCAAGCGTGCACCTGATCAGACAGTGACAGATTTTGCTCGAGTAAAGGAGTCAATCTTTGACAGGTGGCTTAATAGTATGAATACTCATGATTTGTTGTGCCTTAAACAGCTCATCCTATTAGAAGAACTCTTGTGTTATTTGCCTGTAAAGTTGACCACGGTGCTAGCAACAGGTGAACGTTCATACAAGGATGTTCATGATGTAGCTATGTTGGCAGATGAACATGAGACCATCAATATTATAGTAACTATCATATGGCACCTAAAGCATTCACTTCAAGAAAGGATAATTCTGAAAAGTCAAAGAGTAGTCATTATAATGTTAAGTCTGCTCTTACAGCCAGTTTTGTTATTAGTACATGAGGTACATCTGCATTAGTGCAGCTGCCCTAGACTATATCAAGTGGAGTACAGTATATTAAAAAAAAAAAAAAGCTAACTAGGTGATGCTAAAAAATCCCCATCACACAGGATGGTTAGTCATACAGAGGCATGTACTCACCTAGTTGTGCTTGCGGGGGTTGAGCTCTGGCTCTTTGGTCCCGCCTCTCAACTGTCAATCAACAGGTGTACAGATTCCTGAGCCTATTGGGCTCTATCATATCTACACTTGAAACTGTGTATGGAGTCAGCCTCCACCACATCACTTCCTAATGCATTCCATTTGTCCACCACTCTGACACTAAAAAGTTCTTTCTAATATCTCTGTGGCTCATTTGGGCACTCAGTTTCCACCTGTGTCCCCTAGTGCGTGTGCCCCTTGTGTTAAACAGCCTGTCTTTATCAACCCTGTCGATTCCCTTGAGAATCTTGAATGTGGTGATCATGTCCCCCCTAACTCTTCTGTCTTCCAACGAAGTGAGGTTTAATTCCCGTAGTCTCTCCTCGTAGCTCATACCTCTCAGCTTAGGTACTAGTCTGGTGGCAAACCTTTGAACCTTTTCCAGTTTAGTCTTATGCTTGACTAGATATGGACTCCATGCTGGAGCCGCATACTCCAGGATTGGTCTGACATATGTGGTATATAATGTTCTGAAAGATTCCTTAAACAAGTTTCTAAAGGCCGTTCTTATGTTAGCCAACCTGGCATATGCTGCTGCTGTTATCCTCTTGATATGAGCTTCAGGGGACAGGTCTGGCGTGATATCAACCCCCAGGTCTTTCTCTCTCTCTGACTCTTGAAGTATTTCATCTCCCAAATGGTACCTTGTATCTGGTCTCCTGCTTCCTACCCCTATCTTCATTACATTACATTTGCTTGGGTTAAACTCTAACAGCCATTTGTTCGACCATTCCTGCAGCTTGTCCAGGTCTTCTTGAAGCCTCAAGCTGTCCTCCTCTGTCTTAATCCTTCTCATAAATTTGGCGTCGTCAGCAAACATTGAAAGGAATGAGTCTATACCCTCTGGGAGATCATTTACGTATATCAGAAACAGGATAGGTCCAAGTACAGAGCCCTGTGGGACTCCACTGGTGACTTCACGCCAGTCACCCCTCACTGTAACTCTCTGCTTCCTATTGTTTAGGTACTCCCTTATCCACTGGAGCGCCCTACCAGTTACTCCTGCCTGTTTCTCCAGCTTATGCATCAACCTTTTATGGGGTACTGTGTCAAAGGCTTTCTGACAGTCCAAAAAATGCAGTCCGCCCACCCTTCTCTTTCTTGTTTAATCTTTATCACCTGATCATAGAATTCTATCAAGCCTGTAAGGCAAGATTTACCCTCCCTGAACCCATGTTGATGGGTTGTCACGAAGTCTCTTCTCTCCAGATGTGTTACTAGGTTTTTTCTCACAATCTTCTCCATCACCTTGCATGGTATACAAGTTAAGGACACTGGCCTGTAGTTCAGTGCCTCTTGTCTGTCACCCTTTTTGTATATTGGTACTACATTAGCAGTCTTCCATATTTTTGGTAGGTCCCCCGTTTCCAGTGACCTACTATACACTATGGAGAGTGGTAAGCAAAGTGCTCCTGCACACTCTTTCAATACCCGTGGCGAGATTCCATCCGGCCCAACAGCTTTTCTCACATCCAGCTCCAATAGGTGCTTAAGCATGTGATAAGCGGTCTGCACTGGCAGACTCCGGAAGCATTTTGATGACATCATCAACACAAGATTGAATAAGGCAGCAGTGGTAATAAAAGTCCCCATCTCGCAGGATGGTTAGTCATACAGGGCCATATGTTTAGTAGCCTGCTCTGGCAAATTTTGGGTACACTGTGAGGATATCTTCAAAAATACGAGAGTGAATAAAGTAATTGCAAAGCTCCAGGTACCTCATGCCAACTGGTCTGAAAGGTCTAATAACTGGGCATTCAGTGATGTAGTGCGGAAGATCATGCCGTAGTTCCTGCTCACAGAGTTTGCAACTGGAGTGCTCAGGACTGGAAGATCCGTCACCTGTAGCCACCTGCCACAGGTAACGGTAACCCAACCTGATCCTTGCAACCACTGTTTCGCACAGTCTAGTGAACGTTTTGTGCTGCCCGTAGATATAGGTTTCAGATCTGAACAAATCATAGCTTTTTATACTAGTACTTTCAGGTCGTTGGGAGTCAGTAATTTCTTTCCTATCAGACCTGCGTGTTTGGACCAATACAGTTTTGACAGCAGAGATGGGGATACCTAGATCTAATTTAACTTCATCTTTGTTACACACTAATTTAGCTACAATGTCTGTCTCATTATGATGGGATATATTTATGTGATAGTATCCATACAAAGGAGATTCGAGACCCTTTACTCTGTGCAGCAATTAGGTCATATATAATTGGTAGTATGAGGTTCTTGCTGTCGATCTTCCAGGAGAAGTTTTCGATTGCTTGAAGAGTAGACTTTGAATCACAAAATATTATTTCTTCTCCAATGTTTTTAAATGTACTGGTAGCTAGGTGTAATGCTGCTAGTTCTGCTTGTGTGGAGGTCAGCCAGTTGTTTAACCTGACACTGACAGTCTTTGTGCAAATATTATTTCTATAAAGCCTACATGCTGCTGCAGTCCGTCCAGTAGAGGATTGGACTGAGCCGTCGGTGTAGACACAGTGTTCGTGAGATCTTAAATTCTCGATGGAGGAGGCAATTGTTTCAAGGTGACAGCTTTGAGAAGAACAAGACTCTCATTATCTTTCTTGGTGACAGGTGTGTATGATACTTGAATGGTGGGGTACAGATAAAGAGGAATATCAGAGACAAGTAGATTGCACTTAAAAGGAATGTTAAGTTTAATGAGATTGTAGCCTTTAACATTGTTGTAGGCATTATTGCTCAGCCAATTATCATAAAAGGAGTGAGTTGGTATGTCGGCACCAGTCAAAAGGGTGTTAACAGTACTAAATAATTTATCTCTGAGCAATGCTGATGTAGGATCTCTCATGACTTTAAGACAAAAGGTAGTGTTAACTTGCATTATTCTCTCTAGTATGGTTGTGCATATGGTATGGTTAATCATCTCTTGATGATTCTTGTGCATCTTGGGGCACCAAGAATTATCCTCATGGCTTCATTCTGTACTACTTCAAGTTTGTCCAACACAGAGGAGGGGAAATTAATTAAGTGCAGAGCATTATAATCAACGAGAGATCTAACGAACATCATATAGAATAGTCTAGCATATTTAATATTGATACCAATATTCTTACCAGTAAGTGTTCTCAATGGTTTTAGTCTTTCCTCAATGGTTTTGGTTTAGTCTACACCTACGGTGTAGATCATTTACAGTGTCACTATTAATACCAACTCCAAGGTATTTGTGCTGCCTACACGTTTCAATGTTCTGGTTGTTGACCTTGAAAGTTATAGGGACATGAGTTTTCTCTTGGGGATGGAGAACTCTGGATTTAGTTATAGAGATAACAAGACCACATTCAATGCTTTTAGCAGCGAATGAATCAAGTAGAGCTTGCAATCTAGTTTAGGAATTTGCAACAATGCATATATCATCGGCATAACAAATGACGGCTTCGTCAGGTAGTGTGGGAATATCAATTATTAATTTATGCATCAGAACATTGAACAGTGTGGGACTTAGCACTCCACCCTGGGGTGTACCCAACTCAAAGGGTGCACAAAGTTTACTTTTGACCCCCTTGAAAAGGACTGAGTCTGTTCTGTTACTTAGGTAACCCCTGAGCCATGTCAACAGTCTTCCCTTAACTCCAAAAGAGGCTAGCTGTTCTAGGATTATTTCTTTGTTTGCTGTATCAAAAGCAGTTTGGAGATCAATAAATGCCGCCTGAGAGTTTGGTCTCCCTCTGATAAAATACTCAGCAAAGCAAGTTTGTGTGCTTCTTCCAGGAAGGAAACCATACAGGTTAGGGGCAAGGTTGGGCTTGATTTGAAACATTAGTCTGTCGAGAATAATTCTTTCAAGAACTTTACACATGCACGACGTCAGAGAAATGGGTCTGAATTTTTGCGAATTAGGCTTGGGTATGGGTATTATGAGTCCCTGTGTCCAGCGGTCAGGTAAAACACCCTGCCTTAGACTTTGATTAAACAATTCTAGCAAAGGGCTATTTGGCAGCTCAGCAAGTAGGTAAGTAATTATCAAAAGAAGGCACCAAACCGGGAAGGCTATGTAGCACCATCAAATACGCAAAATAATCAGAGGGCGCTAAATATCACCAAGGATGCCAATACGAGAACAAAAACGCATAAGGCGAACAATATCAAAAGTATCCGAGTCACCAAGAATTCTATCGAGGGACAGGTGACCGCGAGGGGGCGGTCGGAAAGCAAGACACACGCTCGTCCTGGAAGTCAGGACATTCAAGAAGGACATGCACGACCGTAAGAGGGACAATGCAACTAGGACAATAAGGAGCAGGGCGGCGCTCCATCAAGTGACCATGGGTTAAGCGAGTATGGCCAATACGCAACCTCGCCAGAGCTGTTTCCCACCGCCGGTTACGGTGGAAGGAGGACGGCCACGAGGAAACACAACATTTAAGAGTACGTAGCTTGTTACCAGTAACAGACAACCAAGAAGCCTGCCAACGGATAAGGACTGAGGAATGGATAACCGGGTAAAAGTCGGAATACGGAATGCTTTTACGAGAGATGGGACAAGAGCGGACAGCTTCCTTGGCAGCAGCATCCGCACGCTCATTTAAAGACACACCAATATGGCTGGGAACCCAACAAAACTCAACCGACTTAAATTTACTGTGAACGAGAAACAGCCAATGCTGGATCTCGACAACTACTGGATGAACTGGATTAAAGGACCCGAGAGCCATGAGGGCACTACGAGAGTCAACAACAACTACAAAGGAAGACTGACAACGAGAAAGCAGGAGACGAAGAGCATAGAGAATAGCATAAAGTTCCGCTGTAAAGATGCTAGTCTCCGGAGGCAAGCGACACATATAAGTGCGATCAGGAAAAACAACAGAGTAGCCAACACCGTCCGCTGACTTAGACCCATCGGTGAAGACAGAAACGGAGCGGGAGTGAGAAGAAAAGTGCTCGAGGAAAAGGCGTTTTAGAACCGTAGAAGGGGTAAAAACTTTAGTGATATGGGTCAAGGATGTACAAAACCGCGGAAGAGGGACCCTCCACGGGGGCAAAGAAGGAACAACACGAGGAGAAACATCAGAAATACGAACGGAAAGAGAATCCTGTAGGCGAGATAACCGGACAGAAAGAGGGAGGTGGTGAAGAGGAACAGGAACCGCAGGAGGGGTAAAAGTTAAAGCACGACAGAGGCGAGAGGAAGGATGTTGCAAGGACCGCGCAAGATAGCGAAGACAATAGCGATCACGGCGGTCCTGGAGAGACAGGAAGCCAGTGTCAACATACAAGCTAAGGATGGGAGTCGAACGAAAGGCACCAGAACTGAGGCGCAACCCAGTATGGTGCAAAGCATCAAGACGGCGAAGAGTAGAAGGAGAAGCAGAAAGCAGACGAGTAAGCAGGGCAACCATAATCGAGCTTAGACAGGACGAGAGAGGAATGTAAAGCAAGGAGAGTGCGCCTATCAGCCCCCCAAGAAGTATGGGACAAGACCCGAAGGAGGGTAAGGGCCTTAGAGCAATCAACACGGAGGTAAGAAATATGGGGAGACCAAGACAAACGAGTGTCAAGGAATAACCCCAAAAGCTTCGCGGAATCTTTGTATTCAAGGGGATGACCATAAAGTGACAAAGAGGGACGAAGAACAACCCGTTTCCGCGTAAAAGTCATGGCACAAGTCTTAGAAGTAGAGAACTTGAAGCCATGATCTGTGGTCCAAGACGACACGGCATCAATTGCAAGTTGAAGCCGGCGTTGAAGGAGAGGCGAATCATCACCCTGACAACAAAGGGTAAGATCATCGACATAGAGAGCGGAGAAGACACCAGAAGGAAGAGGAAAGAAGACCCTTGAGGGCAACCAGAAAAAGAGTAGTGCTCAGAACACTACCCTGGGGCACACCTTCGTATTGCTGAAAAGAGGCAGAGAGAGCGGTACCAAGGCGCACCCGAAAGGAACGACGAGAGAGGAAGCTGTGGAGAAAGAGAGGGAGATGACCACGAAGGCCAAAAGAATGAAGTTGAGATAGGATATGATAACGCCAAGTGGTGTCGTAAGCCTTTTCCAGGTCAAAAAGGACGGCAACAATGGAGGTCTTCGCAGCAAAAGCAGTACGAATATAGACCTCCAAGTTCACCAGGACATCTGTCGTGCTGCGGCACTTGCGGAAACCAAATTGAGAAGGGGAGAGGAGGTAATGGTGTTCCAGGAACCACATCAGACGAACGTTAACCATACGTTCAAAGAGTTTGCAGACACAACTTGTGAGAGCAATAGGGCGAAAGTCCTTAGGGGAAGTACCCAGAGACCCCGGTTTGCGAACAGGGAGGACAACGGCATCGAGCCAGTCCTCAGGGACTGACGACGACTCCCAGATCCGATTATACAGACTCAGTAAATACTGAGACGTGCTCGGAGGGAGACGGCGAAGCATCTCATAATGAATACCATCGGAGCCCGCCGCCGTAGAACCGCAGAGGGCCAGGGCAGAACGAAGTTCAGAGAGAGAGAAGGGATCATTATAGGGAAGCTGAAGATGAGTGCAGAAATCTAAAGGACGAGACTCAAGGACAGGTTTACGAAGAAGGAAAGATTGGGGAAGATGAAGACCAGAGCTAACAGAAGAAAAGTGGGAACCCAGTTCGGAAGCGACCTGCAACGGGTCCGCCATAAGAGTATCATGGAGGTGAAGGACTGGTGAAACATCGGGAACGAACTTACCCGCTATCTTGCGGATACGCTTCCAGATCTGGGCCAGAGGGGTTTCGGACGTAATTGTTGAGACATAAGATGCCCAACATTCACGTTTAGCCGTACGGATGGCTCTACGGGCCACCGCACTCGCTTTCCGAAAGAAAAGAAAAGAATCGGTCGTCTGCCTACGGCGGTGCCTCTTCCAGGCTGCACGCTTACAGCGGACAGCCCGAGCACAGTCCGCATTCCACCAGGGAACGCACTTCCGTGGACCCCGAGAGGAAGAGCGAGGAATAGAGCGGAGGGCAGCGTTGAAGACAGTGTCATGAAAAAGGAGGAGAGCGCGAGAGAGAGGCAGAAGGGAGAGGTCAGAGAGAGTAGCACTGAGGAAAAATAGGGTCCAGTCCGCCTTAGCAAACTGCCACCTAGGGAAAGAGAGGGAAGGGCGAAAAGAGAAAAAGGAAACAAGGATGGGGAAATGATCACTTCCATGGAGGTCATCAAGAACCTGCCACGTGAAATCTAAGTAAAGAGAAGAAGAGCAGAGAGAAAGATCAAGACAAGAAAGGGTGCGAGTCCGAGAGTCCAAATGAGTGGGCTCACCAGAATTCAGAAGAGACAGGGAAGAAGAGAGGAGAAACGGCTCAAGAAGGCGACACCGGGTATTCGTCAGAACGTCACCCCAAAGAGAATGACGACAATTGAAGTCACCCAGCAGGAGCACAGGCTCCGGCAAGGAGTCTAGGAGGTGTTTCAAATCAGGAAGAGAAAGCGGGACACTCGGGAGGAGATAAATGGAACAAACAGTGTACCATTTCCCCACAAAGACACGAGCAGCAGAACAATGGAGAGGTGAAGGAAAAAGTAAAGGAACAAAGGGAACATCAGTACGAATTAAAAGAGCAGAAGAATTAGAAGCCCCAGCAATGGCTGGGGGGGGGGACTGAAAGGAATAGCCACGAAAACGACCAGGACGAGCACCAAGCATCGGCTCCTGGAGACAGACACAAAGGGGCGAAAACCGCAAAATCAGAAGTTGGAGTTCGAGGAAATTGGCGTAATAACCTCGAACGTTCCATTGAAGAATGGACAACGACGAGAAGAGAAAGGACAAAAACAGAGAACAAGGAAGAAACAAAGGCGAAAGAGCAACAGAGCACGTTAAAGAATATCAGGGTCGGGATCAGGGTCAGCAAAGTCAGGGTTAGGGGGCATGGGTAAACTGAGCAAAGACGGAGGGAAGGAAACGGGAGAACAGATCAGAGGTGGGCGGGCGGGGTCCGGAGGAGGAGGAGGAAGAGGAGACAACGGAGAGGAGCAGGCATGGACAGCAGCAGAAAGAGGAGGGGTAGAAAGAGGGGAGCGTACCTCAGCAAGGGTAGCAACTGAGAGGGAAGCGGGGGCTAAAGAAACCTCCATAGCAGGAACAGGGGGCGCAACCACCGAAATGGGAGGGGAAGGAGCGAGAGAGGCAGAAGTAGGAGCCGAGGAAGAAAGCGAAACCTTCTTACCCGCCGGGGAGGAGGAAGGAGAGGAGCCAGGCTTACGCTTCTGACGTAAAGAGACAGGTGTCCCAGCAACCACGTACTGGGCAACGGATTCTAGCGTCTCAACAGGAGAAGCTGAACGAGAGCACACACGACGGCCGTTTGGAGAGCGATGGACATCAGCCCGCACCGACAGGCGGCGGGGAGAGTCAAGAGACGGAGGAGAAGGATGGGAAGGAGGAACGGAGGGAGACGAGGAAGAAGACACAGGAGACACGACAGACCGGGTAGAAGGAAGGGGAACCCCAGAGGACCAGGAGGAGGATCCTTCGGGAGAGAACCCAAAGGAACAGAGGAGGGGGCAGTGGGCGCATCAGGGTCCAAGGCCCGGAAACGGTTGTGAGTCTGAGGAAGGAGGGAAGAACGAGGAGAGGAAGAGCGCAACACGCGAGCATAAGAGATATTAGCATAAGGCGGGAGCCGGCGAACCTGGCGTCTCGCCTCAGGAAAAGATAAACGCTCCCGGTGCTTCAAGTTGAGGACGGCTGCCTCAAGCTTGTAATGGACACACGCACGGGAGAAGGTAGGATGGGCCTCACCGCAGTTGAGGCAACGAGTCTGGGGAGAAGTGCACTCCGACTTAGAGTGACCTTCGCCACCACACAAAGGACAGAGACAGTCCCGGAGCAGCGGAGGGCACCATGCCCAAACCTCCAGCACTTGTTGCAGAGCCGAGGAGAAGGAATGTACTCCTGGACAGAGCACCTGGCACCAGCAAGAATGACAGAGGGTGGAAGGGTCCTACCATCAAAGGTAATCTTCACAACCCGGAGGGGTTGACGGCGACTACCACGAGGGGGACGAGTAAACGTGTCCACCTGGAGAATAGAATGGCCCTGGGCAGCAAGGATATGTCGAATATCGTCGTGGCAGTCGCGCAGGTCCCGAACACCGGTCGCAACATGGGGCGGGAGCAAAATAGTGCCAACACTGGCATTCAACTGAGCGTTCTTCGAGACCCGAACGGGGGTCTCGCCAAGGCAGGATAAGGCAGCCAAGCAGGAAGCAGCATCCTGAGAAGGAGCAGCAACGACACGTGTACCGAGACGAGTGGGGTTGAAAGTAATGGAGGCATCCACGGAATCAATGAGATGTCGATGGAGGGAGAAATCGTCAGGAGGCCCAGAATCAAGAGGGAGGAGATCAAAATATTTGGCCCACGAAGCGGGACCAAACAAGGCTTGATAGGTATCAGAACGGGAAGGAATCGAGCGAGGGCGGCCGTGACGAGGACGGCGGTGAGAACCCCCAGAGAGAGAAGGGTTAAAAGGCACAGTAGTTACAACTAGAGATGGAGCCGCGCCAGGGGACGAGGTAGTCACCACTGGGGCTTGGGGCTCGACCCAACCACAGAGGAGGGAGGAGAGCCAGGGGAAGGAGTCAGAGAGGCCAAAGGAGGAGCAAGGTCGGGGCCCAATGCAGCGGAGGCTACAGAGCCCGGTCTTCCAACACGGACCGACTCGGGGGCTTGGTCGCCCACCCCACGAGCCTGAGAAGGTAAACCAGAAGCAGCCGAAACAGGGGTCATCATCATTACGAAAAGAAGAATTCATTCACGAATGTGCCCCCACACCCACCATGGAGCCACAATTAGAGGCAGGACACCCAACAAGAAGCTGTCGCCGATCTTGTCGGGGCCCCCTAGGGGTGCGTCGTGAGTATACGCCCCACAAACGCCACCTTAAGAAACCGACAGTCCGTCGAGATCGGGTTCAGTGACGAAAGGGGGATTGACAATAAAAGGTTCCCCTCGCTCTCGACGTCGGGTACTATAGTTCTACGGGTGCAAGAGTATGCCTCCTCCAGCACCCGGGCGTCAAAATAGAAGAAGTCCAAGGGAAGAACCAGAACGAGCAAAAGGTCGGCAGGAAACGACAAGCAGATAGGAGAAGAGGGGGGAGAAAAACGAAACAGAAGGAAAAGGAAAAGGTGCCCAGCAGAATTGGAGAGGACGGCAGCAGGAGCACAAGGCTAGAAAAGGACAGAGGACTGTCCCAAGGAGCATCACACTCCGGCAGCCGCCCACTAAGCCCCCACACGGCGACAACGAGCTGAGCGGGGAGGGGGGGCAGCTCAGCAAGTACTCTCATGGTGTTGTATGTGATGCCATCCTGGGCAGACCAGGCATCTAGTAAATCTAAGGGTACTGTTGACCCAAGTAGAACCACATCAGGTTCGACAAGTTCGGCTAATGTAAAAAATTAATTATTGCCACAAGAAAGGACATGTTGTACGTCATTGTTTCAGGTTACATCCAGAATTACGACCAAAAGCCTTGATTAAGCCATTGACGATTTGGGAGTGGTTAGGTTGGGGATGGTTGTATTGATCCTTGTATTAGAGGTTAGGTCCGGGGCGGTTGGGTTGAATGCACAAACAATACTTTCCTCCCCTAAAAAAAAATAAGATACATTTGAAGCTAGGTAAGGGAAGTTAGGTGCAGGGTGGCAGAATTGATGTGTAAAAACAAAACACTTATCCAACAATATAACTACAATATCGAACATAAATCCATGTTTAATAGGCGAGGAGTAGTTAGGTTCTTATTAAAAAAATCACGTTCTATGAATATGGATACAACGTTCAACAAAGAACCTAGTACGTTAGGCACAGTGCGGTTAGGTTCATATGCAAAACTTCACTTTTCTAGAATATAGATTCAATATTCAACAAAGCTCCAAGACTCCCGCAGGTTAGGTACGGGCATTTAGGTTTATATACGAAATTAACACTTTTCCGAGTATGTCATATAAGAGGTTAGGTCCAAGGTGGTTGTGGTAATATGAGAAAAATATCTAGTAACAACACACTTCTAATAATAATATATTAGCAAAATTAGCTGTAATTCAGGGTGGAATGGATGTTAGAAGTAGACATTATCAGCTCTGACAGTTAACTTGTGCTCTGGATGTGGTGTGCATTGGTACATTTAGTAGAATTTGGGGTTTTGGTTTGATATAATTAGGATAAATTTACTGGCATTGTTACAAATTGGGATAATTTGGATGAATTTAGCCAATGTCGTGTTAGGATAGGTTAGGTTAGGTCTGGTTTGGTAGAATTGATGATAGAAAACACATTTGGAAATTGGAAATAGCCAGATGGAAATAGCCAGAATCCTCGTCACGGCCCTTGTGGATTTGCTCATTTGATGCATCACACTATTGTGATTTCTGTGTGTAATGTAAGTACAAGTGTTGCATTTTGTGTGTATGGTGTTAAATTAATATATTTTTGAGCGTCTTAACACAACCTTAGTTTTTATGAATAAATACTAACGTATTTATTTCAATGGGACATATACACCCTGGTTTATCCATTTAAATAGTATGTTGGTGGATATTTAATAATATTTTTAACTTGCTGGAATAATATGAATACCTCGCTGATTGGTATGCATTAATATTAATTATCAGTATAAATAATTCAGATTACTTGGGGTGAATGAGCTGTGGGATTACTGAAATCTTATTCCTAATACATTTTAGGGATTCATATGGCATAAATTACATCTGATTAATTGTGCAATGGTGGCATAACAGGCTATTTTCTGTGCATGTATGGGTTGTGGAGTATGTATGTATGTATGTATGTATGTATGTATGTATGTATGTACTCACCTAATTGTACTCACCTAATTGTGCTTGCGGGGGTTGAGCTCTGGCTCTTTGGTCCCGCCTCTCAACCGTCAATCAACTGGTGTACAGATTCCTGAGCCTACTGGGCTCTATCATATCTACATTTGAAACTGTGTATGGAGTCAGCCACCACCACATCACTTCCTAATGCATTCCATTTACTAACTACTCTGACACTGAAAAAGTTCTTTCTAACGTCTCTGTGGCTCATTTGGGTACTCAGCTTCCACCTGTGTCCCCTTGTTCGCGTCCCACCAGTGTTGAATAGTTCATCCTTGTTTACCCGGTCGATTCCCCTGAGGATTTTGTAGGTTGTGATCATGTCCCCCCTTACTCTTCTGTCTTCCAGTGTCGTAAGGTGCATTTCCCGCAGCCTTTCCTCATAACTCATGCCTCTTAGTTCTGGGACTAGTCTAGTAGCATACCTTTGGACTTTTTCCAGCTTCGTCTTGTGCTTGACAAGGTACGGGCTCCATGCTGGGGCCGCATACTCCAGGATTGGTCTTACATATGTTGTGTACAAGATTCTGAATGATTCCTTACACAGGTTACTGAACGCCGTTCTGATGTTAGCCAGCCTCGCATATGCCGCAGACGTTATTCTCTTTATGTGGGCTTCAGGAGACAGGTTTGGTGTGATATCAACTCCTAGATCTTTCTCTCTGTCTGTTTCATTAAGTACTTCATCTCCTATTCTGCATCCTGTGCCTGGCCTCCTGTTTCCACTGCCTAGTTTCATTACTTTGCATTTACTCGGGTTGAACTTCAACAGCCATTTGTTGGACCATTCACTCAGTCTATCCAGGTCATCTTGTAGCCTCCTACTATCATCCTCTGTTTCAATCCTCCTCATAATTTTTGCATCGTCGGCAAACATTGAGAGGAACGAATCTATACCCTCTAGGAGATCATTTACATATACCAGAAACAGTATAGGTCCAAGGACTGACCCCTGCGGGACTCCACTTGTGACGTCTCGCCAATCTGAGACCTCACCCTTCACACAGACTCGTTGTCTCCTGTTGCTTAGGTACTCCTCTATCCACCGGAGTACCTTCCCTTTCACTCCAGCCTGCGTCTCCAACTTTCGCACTAGCCTCTTGTGTGGCACTGTATCAAAGGCTTTCTGACAATCCAAAAATATGCAGTCTGCTCACCCTTCTCTTTCTTGCCTTATTTTTGTTGCCTGGTCGTAGAATTCAAGTAACCCTGTGAGGCAGGACCTGCTATCCCTGAACCCATGTTGATGCTGTGTTACAAAGTTCCTTCGCTCCAGATGCTCCACTAGTTTTTTTCGCACAATCTTCTCCATCAGCTTGCATGGTATGCAGGTTAGGGACACTGGCCTGTAGTTCAGTGCCTCCTGTCTATCCCCTTTCTTGTATATCGGGACTACGTTAGCTGCTTTCCAAATATCTGGCAGTTCCCCTGTTGCCAGTGATTTGTTATACACTATGGAGAGTGGTAGGCACAGTTCTCTTGCTCCTTCCTTTAGAACCCAAGGGGAGATTCCATCTGGGCCTATAGCCTTCGTCACGTCCAACTCTAGTAAACACTTCCTTACTTCCCCACTGGTAATCTCAAACTCTTCCAGTGGTTCCTGGTTAGCTATTCCCTCACTTACCTCTGGAATTTCTCCTTGCTCTAAGGTGAAGACCTCCTGGAATTTCTTATTCAATTTCTCACACACTTCCTTGTCATTTGTAGTGAATCCTTCCGCCCCTATCCTTAATTTCATAACCTGTTCCTTTACTGTTGTTTTTCTCCTAATGTGGCTATGCAACAATTTAGGCTGAGTCTTTGCCTTGCTTGCGATGTCATTTTCGTATTGTCTTTCTGCCTCTCTTCTCATCCTGACGTATTCATTCCTGGCATTCTGGTATCATTCTCTGCTCTCCAGAGTCCTGTTATTCCTATAGTTTCTCCATGCCCTTTTACTTTGCTGCTTAGCTAGCCTACATTTCTGATTAAACCATGGGTTTTTCATTTTCATTTCTCTGTTTTCCTTTTGGACTGGGACAAACTTGTTTGCTGCGTCCTTGCACTTCTGCGTGATGTAATCCATCATATCTTGGGCCGTCTTTTCCCTGAACTCTGTTTCCCATGCTATATCTGTTAGGAATTTTCTTATCCCCTCATAGTTTCCCTTTCGGTATGCTAACCTTTTGGTTTCGGTATCCCTCCTCGAGTTCAATAACCCTTCTTCAATCAAGTACTCAAACACCAGTACACTGTGGTCGCTCATTCCTACTGGGTCCTCAAAACCGATTTCTCTTATGTCGGAGTCGTTCAGAGTGAAGACTAGGTCGAGTCTCGCTGGTTCGTCATTGCCTCTCATCCTTGTGGGTTCTCCGACATGCTGGGTTAAAAAGTTGCTTGTCACCACCTCCAATAGTTTGGCTCTCCACGTATCCTCGCCTCCATGCAGTTCCTTGTTCTCCCAGTCAATCTTTCCGTGATTGAAGTCCTCCATGATGAGCAGGTGGGATCTATTTCTACAGACAGCAGAGGCTGCCCTCTCAATTATAGTGTTAACTGCCATGTTGTTGTTTTCATACTCTTGACTGGGTCTTCTGTCATTTGGTGGAGGGTTATATATTACTGCTACTACTATTCTTGGTCCTCCCATTGTTATGGTGCCTGCTATGTAGTCTCTGAACTCCTCACAGCCCGGGATGGCCATCTCCTTAAAACTCCATTCCCTTCTCATGAGTAGGGCCACTCCTCCTCCTCCCCTACCTTCCCTCTCTTTCCTTATTACTGTGTACTCCTGGGGAAACACGGCATTCGTTATGATTCCAGAGAGTTTTGTTTCAGTGAGTCCGATTACATCTGGGTTAACTTCTTGTGCTTTTTCCCTTAGTTCACTTGTCTTGCTTGTGATCTCATCTATGTTCGAGTACATCACCCTGAAACTGACTCTCTTCTGCTTCTTCTCTGGGGGGGACCTTTGGGATCTGGGGAGAGTGGGAGCTGGGGGGACCTGGCACGGGGAGATTGGTGGAGGAGGGAGGGCTTGGGGTGGTGGGGGAGTGGGGGAGGGTACAGGGGGTGAGTAAGAGGGGGAGGGTACAGGGGGTGGGTAAGAGGGGGAGGGTACAGGGGGTGGGTAAGAGGGGGAGGGTACAGGGGGTGGGTAAGAGGGGGAGGGTACAGGGGGTGGGTAAGAGGGGGAGGGTACAGGGGGTGGGTAAGAGGGGGAGGGTACAGGGGGTGGGTAAGAGAGGGAGGGTTGGGGAAGCATGGGGGGAAGAGAGGCTGTGGGGGATAGGGGAGATGGGGGGGGGGCTTGGGGGGAGAGAAAAGGGTGGAGGGCTCGGGGGGCGTGGGGGAAAAGGGAGGGCTGAGGTGGGTGAGGAAGAGGGGAGGGTTTAAGGGAGTGGGGGAGAGGGGAAGACTTAGGTGAGGTGGGGGAGAGTGGGGGGCTTAGGGGGGAGGGGGGAAGGGAGGGCATGGGGGTGGGAGAGACGGGAAGGCATGTGGGAGAAGGGAGAGCGTGGGGGATGGGGGAGAAGGGAGAGCGTGGGGGATGGGGGAGAAGGGAGGTCCTGGGGAGAGGGGTGAGGGGGAGAAGGGGGGTGAGTGGGAGGAGGGGGGTGGGTGGGGGGAGGGTGCCCTAGGTGGGTACTTAGTGGGGGGCTGACAGGGGATGGGGCAGGTTGGGTGTCTGTTGGGTAGAATGTGGGGGTGGTGCCCCAATCCCTGTGGCTGTTGCACTGTTTGAGGAGGGTTCTCCACTTCCCTCTGGGATTGTAGGGTTCTGGGTTGTGGTACTCTGATTTCCTTCTCTCTCCCTGCGCTCCTTCCTCGCGTCTGCTGTCCGTATTCTCTCTTCCCTTGTCATATCCCTCTGCAGGAATATTTTCTTGAACTTCTCTACACCTTTTAGACAACACTTCCTTGCTAGCAGTTCCTCTTTTGCGATTTCGCTCATGAAAACCACCTTTATCATTCGGTCTCTGTCCTTGTTGTACTTTCCAAGCCTGAAAACCTTTTCAATATTTCGCTCAGCTCCCTCCATCCTTACCTCTTTAAGGATCTCTTTAATCATGTTTTTGTCCTTGTCTCTCTGCTCCATGTATGTATGTATGTATGTATTTGCAACTGTTGATTTAAAAACAAGTGATGTTTTGAATTGTGTAGCAAGATTGGGATTTTGGAGGAATAATTAGGAATCTAGGAATTATTCCTAGAATAATCTAGGAATAATTAACCTATGAATATACTGGCAAGGAACCAGCTGAGTCGCTAGATGGACGAAGTGCAGGGAGACATTTGGCCAGCTAGTTGATGGATGTGAGGACAGCTGACTAACCCATGAACACAGGTATTAGGACAGCTGACCTGCTGTGCTGCCAGGCGTACGATTCATATGAATTGCGGTACGACATTTGGGTTGCTATTTCAATTTTAAACTTATCACTGCATAATGAATGATCAAAGTTGTGGATGACTAAGATGTATATTGTCACACCTCTGATGAGGTTAGGTTGGGTGGGGGATGGATAGTATAGCCATTAAATACACTACATAATAGTAAGGTGCTAAGGCCTCATTGAGCATGTTATGACGTCATAGTTGAAAAGTCGGGTTGGTGTTGGCCTTGACATGTATCTGTTGATGACAGCCAATACTTAACCCCTATACTGGCACACCTTTGTGACGTCGCTAAAACAATGGGTCTTATTACTGTACAATGTATATGTTTATTATAGGTTAGGTTAGTTTGGTATGGCTGATGAATTGATTAACAGAAAAATATGAGCAATGAGCCAAAAAATACGAGCAAAAAAGGCATTAGGAAAATACTACTACAAGACATCAGAGCTTTGCCTGTGATGTCACTTACAGAGTATAGTTTAGGTATTGAGAGAGATTAAGAGATTGTTCTAATGAGAGGTGGATACCCTCCCTAGAACCGCTTGGGGGGTTATAAGCAATGTACCCATTGGTGCAGGCGATGAGTCACAATAACGAGGCTAAGGTATGATGACAAGACCACACACTAGAATGTGTAGGGACGACGACGTTTCGGTCCGTCGTGGACCATTCTCAAGCCGATGATACCCTTCACATTCTAGTGTTTGGTCTTGTCATCATTACCATTGGTGATTCAAACTACTTTGGGGATGAGAACGTCAAAATGAAGGTAACTGCAGAAGGCCTATTTCATAACATGCGAAGCAGCTTCTACTGAATCTAGTTCATAAATATGCACACTGAATGAGTATTTTGATTTGTTATATGTACAGTGTGGGCATGTTTTTGAGCGATCGCAAGACTAGCAGTGAAGGAGGAATTAAATAAAAATATCTGAGTGTTGGTGTATCCTGTTTTTGACAAATTATATAATATATTGGCATGCACTTGGAATACTACTGAACTCCTTTTGAAGTCTCCAAGTCCGGGGGTCTGTTTCATAAGAATGGGAGAGAGTGGAATTTCATTTCATTTCCCTTTGCCTGATAAACGATCCTGAAGAAAGAGTGTCAAAGCTTAAATTACATTCTCGAGAAAAGCGAAGAATTAGGGGGTGACGTGATAGAGGTGCGCGAGTGGATGAATGGACATAACAAAGGGGATATTAATAGGCTATTAAAAGTATTAACACGAGACAGAACACGAAACAATGGATATAAATTGAATAAGTTTTAGATTTCAGTCTCCGTGGTGTAGTGGTAAGACACTCGCCTGGCGTTCCGCGAGCGCTATGTCATGGGTTCGTATCCTGGCCGGGGAGGATTTACTGGGCGCAATTCCTTAACTGTAGCCTCTGTTTAACGCAACAGTAAAATGTGTACTTGGATGAAAAAACGATTCTTCGCGGCAGGGGATCGTATTCCAGGGACCATAGGATTAAGGACTTGCCCGAAACGCTACGCGTACTAGTGGCTGTACGAGAATGTAACAACTCTTCTATATATCTCAAAAATTTAGGAAAAAGTCTGGGGTAAATACTGGTTTGGTAACAGGATTAAACGCTGAGATACATGTTACTTCATGTTCTGTGTTGCTCTCTTGTTTCATACGAATAAGAGATAGTGGATTTCACCAATTTCTATGCTTAACAAACGTTCCTTAGCTGGACACTATAAATTTAAAACTTCTAGTTAAGTATGGGTTGAGAATAATTACACCATAACAGAAAACGGTCTTATACCGGGGCAAGTGAAGATGGGTGACGTCATTGACCATGCCTGTGAGGGGTCACTCAGGTAAAGAAATATGATAATGACAGAAGCGATTGTTTAATCCCCTTGAGCACAAATGGTAGGGACTAAGAGGGGAACCTTTATATTCCCATTGTATAAAATTATATATGTTAGAAGGAAGCAGTTGAGAAATGTTATGAAAAAAATTGAAGAACACTCATTGGACACCGCCTGTGTGCCGGGGGGGGGGGGGGGGGAAGGAACAACTCCCCTGTGCTACAACCGTGCATCAGGGAAACATTCAGAACACCCTATGACTTACACCGTGCATGGGGAAAGCAAAACGCACGGTGTAAGTCATAAATCCCATTACTCACTGCACAGTGTTGGAGATCTGGTACACTGCACAGTGTTGGAGATCTGGTACACTGCACAGTGCTGGAGATCTGGTACACTGCACAGTGTTGGAGATCTGGTACACTGCACAGTGTTGGAGATCTGGTACACTGCTCAGTGTTGGAGATCTGGTACACTGCACAGTGCTGGAGATCTGGTATACTGCACAGTGCTGGAGATCTGGTACACTGCACAGTGCTGGAGATCTGGTACACTGCTCAGTGCTGGAGATCTGGTACACTGCACAGTGCTGGAGATCTGGTACACTGCACAGTGCTGGAGATCTGGTACACTGCACAGTGCTGGAGATCTGGTACACTGCACAGTGCTGGAGATCTGGTACACTGCACAGTGTTGGAGATCTGGTACACTGCACAGTGCTGGAGATCTGGTACACTGCACAGTGTTGGAGATCTGGTACACTGCACAGTGTTGGAGATCTGGTACACTGCTCAGTGTTGGAGATCTGGTACACTGCACAGTGTTGGAGATCTGGTACACTGCACAGTGTTGGAGATCTGGTACACTGCACAGTGCTGGAGATCTGGTACACTGCACAGTGCTGGAGATCTGGTACACTGCACAGTGCTGGAGATCTGGTACACTGCACAGTGCTGGAGATCTGGTACACTGCACAGTGCTGGAGATCTGGTACACTGCACAGTGCTGGAGATCTGGTACACTGCACAGTGTTGGAGATCTGGTACACTGCTCAGTGTTGGAGATCTGGTACACTGCACAGTGTTGGAGATCTGGTACACTGCACAGTGTTGGAGATCTGGTACACTGCTCAGTGTTGGAGATCTGGTACACTGCACAGTGTTGGAGATCTGGTACACTGCACAGTGCTGGAGATCTGGTACACTGCACAGTGCTGGAGATCTGGTACACTGCACAGTGCTGGAGATCTGGTACACTGCACAGTGCTGGATATCTGGTACACTGCACAGTGCTGGAGATCTGGTACACTGCACAGTGCTGGAGATCTGGTACACTGCACAGTGCTGGAGATCTGGTACACTGCACAGTGTTGGAGATCTGGTACACTGCACAGTGCTGGAGATCTGGTACACTGCACAGTGCTGGAGATCTGGTACACTGCACAGTGCTGGAGATCTGGTACACTGCACAGTGCTGGAGATCTGGTACACTGCACAGTGCTAGAGATCTGGTACACTGCACAGTGCTGGAGATCTGGTACACTGGTCAGTGCTGGAGATCTGGTACACTGCTCAGTGCTGGAGATCTGGTACACTGCACAGTGCTGGAGATCTGGTACACTGCTCAGTGCTGGAGATCTGGTACACTGCTCAGTGCTGGAGATCTGGTACACTGCACAGTGCTGGAGATCTGGTACACTGCTCAGTGCTGGAGATCTGGTACACTGCACAGTGCTGGAGATCTGGTACACTGCACAGTGCTGGAGATCTGGTACACTGCTCAGTGCTGGAGATCTGGTACACTGCACAGTGCTGGAGATCTGGTACACTGCACAGTGCTGGAGATCTGGTACACTGCACAGTGCTGGAGATCTGGTACACTGCACAGTGTTGGAGATCTGGTACACTGCACAGTGCTGGAGATCTGGTACACTGCACAGTGCTGGAGATCTGGTACACTGCACAGTGCTGGAGATCTGGTACACTGCACAGTGCTGGAGATCTGGTACACTGCACAGTGCTGGAGATAAAATAAAATCAAATAAAATAAAATAAAATAAAATGTTTATTTAGGTAAGGTACATACACACAATAATTTTTACAAGGATTGGTTGACTTATAGGTAGAGCTAGTACATACAATGCCTAAAGCCACTATTACGCAAAGCGTTTCGGGCATGATAAACTTAAATGACAAGCTTAATACTAATTGAGCATAATGAGTAGAATGAAAACAAGAAATGAAAACATAGATGAAAAAGCAGCACAAATACAATTATGTCGACAAACAGCGCTCTTTAAAGAAAAACAGACATTGGTTGACAATAGAAGGGTAAGGTAGGTTACAGGGAATTTATTAGGTATAGCTTCGTTTTTAACTTAAACTGGTTGAGAGAGGTACAGTCTTTAACATGGTTGGGAAGGTCATTCCACATTCTGGGCCCCTTGATTTGTAGAGCATTTCTAGTTTGATTAAGTCGTACTCTAGGAATATCAAAACTGTATTTATTTCTGGTGTGGTGCTCATGGGTTCTGTTACAACCTTCTATGAAGCTTTTGAGATCAGGATTGGCATTATAGTTTAGCGTTTTATATATGTATAATACACATGAGAGAATGTGCAGTGACTTAATGTCTAACATATTCAGAGATTTGAGTAGGGGTACCGAGTGATGTCTGGGGCCAGAGTTAGATATTGTCCTAATAGCAGCTTTGTGTTGAGTAATTAGAGGACGTAAGGGATTTTGGGTAGTAGAGCCCCAAGCACAAATACCATAGTTGAGATAAGGATAGATGAGAGTAATAGAGAGTCACCAGGGCAGGGCGTGGTACATAATATCTGATCTTAGAAAGAATGCCAACAGTTTTTGAAACTTTTTTTTATATATTTAGAATGTGTCCCTGGAAATTCAGCTTGTGGTCAATGAGAATGCCAAGGAATTTGCCATCTAATTTGTTACAAATTTGGGTATTGTTTATTTTGAGATTAATTTGATTAGAGGATTTATTGCCAAACAGAATATAGAAAGTTTTGTCAATGTTAAGGGTGAGTTTGTTGGCAGTTAGCCAAAGATGGACTTTATTTAGCTCAGTATTTACTGTGGCATTTAGAGCAAGGGGGTCAGGACTGGAGTAAATGAAGGTTGTGTCGTCAGCAAATAGAATTGGTTTGAGGTGTTGGGAGGCATTTGGAAGGTCATTAATGTAGATGAGAAAGAGGAGAGGGCCAAGTATGCTGCCCTGAGGAACACCAATGTTGATGGGTAGGGTGGGAGAAATTGTATTATTCACAGAAACATATTGGAGCCTGTCAGTAAGGTAGGATTCGAGGTATTGTAGGGAGTGTCCTCTGACTCCATAATGATGTAATTTAAGAAGAAGGTTTTGGTGGTTGACAGTATCAAAAGCTTTACGCAGGTCCACAAATAACCCAACAGGGAACTCCTTTTTATCAAGAGCTGTATGAATCGAGTTAAGCATACTAATAAGTGCATCGTTAGTGCTTTTTTTGGGTCTGAAGCCATATTGGCAAGGGCTAAGTATATTGAGTTTGGCTAGATATGAGTAAAGCTGCTTATAGATTAGTTTTTCAAAATTTTTTGACAAGTTTGGCAGGATTGATATAGGTCTGTAGTTGTTAACATCTGTGAGATCACCACATTTGTGGACAGGGGTTACT
Organism: Procambarus clarkii; assembly: GCF_040958095.1. Lineage (NCBI taxonomy): Eukaryota > Metazoa > Arthropoda > Malacostraca > Decapoda > Cambaridae > Procambarus > Procambarus clarkii. The sequence goes on from NC_091154.1 coordinate 19,712,390, forward strand.
CTTGCTTTTTTTTAGAATATCTGGAAAGGTTTGGTGTTCAAGTGACTTGTTGAAGAGCAATGCAATAGCAGGAGCTTTTTTGTAGATTAAAGTTGGTATCTCCTCGAGGGCACTAGACTTGGTTTTAAGGGAAAGGATTATCTCATTGACGTCAGTGGAGTTAATAGGCTTTAGGTACAGAGACTGTGGATAGTTACCTGTAAGATAGTCCTTAATGTCAGTACTGGAAGATGGAATATCATTTGCAAGGGATGAACCAATGGAAGAGAAGAACCTATTGAACTCAATAGCAGAATCAGAGGCTGAAAGCTGACCATCGTTATTAGACAGGAGAGTCGGTTTGTTATTTAAAGATTTCTTTGATCCCAATATCTGGTACACTGCTCAGTGCTGGAGATCTGGTACACTGCTCAGTGCTGGAGATCTGGTACACTGCACAGTGTTGGAGATCTGGTACACTGCTCAGTGCTGGAGATCTGGTACACTGCACAGTGCTGGAGATCTGGTACACTGCACAGTGTTGGAGATCTGGTACACTGCACAGTGCTGGGGATCTGGTACACTGCTCAGTGCTGGAGATCTGGTACACTGCACAGTGCTGGAGATCTGGTACACTGCACAGTGCTGGAGATCTGGTACACTGCTCAGTGCTGGAGATCTGGTACACTGCACAGTGTTGGAGATCTGGTACACTGCTCAGTGCTGGAGATCTGGTACACTGCACAGTGCTGGAGATCTGGTACACTGCACAGTGTTGGAGATCTGGTACACTGCACAGTGCTGGGGATCTGGTACACTGCTCAGTGCTGGAGATCTGGTACACTGCACAGTGCTGGAGATCTGGTACACTGCACAGTGCTGGAGATCTGGTACACTGCTCAGTGCTGGAGATCTGGTACACTGCTCAGTGCTGGAGATCTGGTACACTGCTCAGTGCTGGAGATCTGGTACACTGCTCAGTGCTGGAGATCTGGTACACTGCTCAGTGCTGGAGATCTGGTAAACTGCACAGTGTTGGAGATCTGGTACACTGCACAGTGCTGGAGATCTGGTACACTGCTCAGTGCTGGAGATCTGGTACACTGCACAGTGCTGGAGATCTGGTACACTGCACAGTGCTGGAGATCTGGTACACTGCACAGTGTTGGAGATATGGTACACTGCACAGTGCTGGAGATCTGGTACACTGCACAGTGCTGGAGATCTGGTACACTGCTCAGTGCTGGAGATCTGGTACACTGCTCAGTGCTGGAGATCTGGTACACTGCTCAGTGTTGGAGATCTGGTACACTGTACAGTGTTGGATATCTGGTACACTGTACAGTGTTGGAGATCTGGTACACTGCACAGTGCTGGAGATCTGGTACACTGCTCAGTGCTGGAGATCTGGTACACTGCTCAGTGTTGGAGATCTGGTACACTGTACAGTGTTGGAGATCTGGTACACTGCTCAGTGCTGGAGATCTGGTACCCTGTACAGTGTTGGAGATCTGGTACACTGCTCAGTGCAGGAGATCTGGTACACTGTACAGTGTTGGAGATCTGGTACACTGTACAGTGTTGGAGATCTGGTACACTGCACAGTGCTGGAGATCTGGTACACTGCACAGTGCTGGAGATCTGGTACACTGCTCAGTGCTGGAGATCTGGTACACTGCTCAGTGCTGGAGATCTGGTACACTGCTCAGTGCTGGAGATCTGGTACACTGCTCAGTGCTGGAGATCTGGTACACTGCTCAGTGTTGGAGATCTGGTACACTGCACAGTGCTGGAGATCTGGTACACTGCTCAGTGCTGGAGATCTGGTACACTGCTCAGTGTTGGAGATCTGGTACACAGCTCAGTGTTGGAGATCTGGTACACTGCTCAGTGCTGGAGATCTGGTACACTGTACAGTGTTGGAGATCTGGTACACTGCTCAGTGCTGGAGATCTGGTACACTGTACAGTGTTGGAGATCTGGTACACTGTACAGTGCTGAAGATCTGGTACACTGTACAGTGTTGGAGATCTGGTACACTGCTCAGTGCTGGAGATCTGGTACACTGCTCAGTGCTGGAGATCTGGTACACTGCTCAGTGCTGGAGATCTGGTACACTGCTCAGTGTTGGAGATCTGGTACACTGCTCAGTGTTGGAGATCTGGTACACTGCTCAGTGCTGGAGATCTGGTACCCTGTACAGTGTTGGAGATCTGGTACACTGCTCAGTGCTGGAGATCTGGTACACTGTACAGTGTTGGAGATCTGGTACACTGTACAGTGCTGGAGATCTGGTACACTGCTCAGTGCTGGAGATCTGGTACACTGCACAGTGCTGGAGATCTGGTACACTGTACAGTGTTGGAGATCTGGTACACTGCTCAGTGCTGGAGATCTGGTACACTGCTCAGTGCTGGAGATCTGGTACACTGTACAGTGTTGGAGATCTGGTACACTGCTCAGTGTTGGAGATCTAATACACTGCTCAGTGCTGGAGATCTGGTACACTGCTCAGTGCTGGAGATCTGGTACACTGTACAGTGTTGGAGATCTGGTACACTGCTCAGTGTTGGAGATCTGGTACACTGCTCAGTGCTGGAGATCTGGTACACTGCACAGTTCTGGAGATCTGGTACACTGCTCAGTGCTGGAGATCTGGCACACTGCACAGTGCTGGAGATCTGGTACACCGCTCAGTGCTGGAGATCTGGTACACTGCTCAGTGCTGGAGATCTGGTACACTGCACAGTGCTGGAGATCTGGTACACTGCTCAGTGTACTGTGTGAAACTGTGTTTGGAGTCAGCCTCCACCACATCACCCCCTAATGCATTCCATTTGTCAACCACTCTGACACTAAAAAAGTTCTTTCTAATATCTCTATGGCTCACATGGGCACTCAGTTTCCACCTGTGTCCCCTAGTGCGTGTTCCCCTTGTGTTAAACAGCCTGTCTTTATCAACCCTGTCGATTCCCTTGAGAATCTTGAATGTGGTGATCATGTCCCCCCTAACTCTTCTGTCTTCCAACAAAGTGAGGTTCAATTCCCGTTGTCTCTCCTCGTAGCTCATACCTCTCAGCTCGGGTACTAGTCTGGTGGCAAACCTTTGAACCTTTTCCAGTTTAGTCTTATGCTTGACTAGATGTGGACTCCATGCTGGAGCCGCATACTCCAGGATTGGTCTGACATATGTGGTATATAATGTTCTGAAAGATTCCTTTAACAAGTTTCTAAAGGCCGTTCTTATGTTAGCCAACCTGGCATATGCTGCTGCTGTTATCCTCTTGATATGAGCATCAGGGGACAGGTCTGGCGTGATATCAACCCCAGGTTTTTCTCTCTCTGACTCTTGAAGTATTTCATCTCCCAAGTGATACCTTGTATCTGGTCTCCTGCTTCCTACATCTATCTTCATTACATTACATTTGTGTTTACTAGTTGTGTTTTTACGGGGGTTGAGCTTTGCTCTTTCGGCCCGCCTCTCAACTGTCAATCAACTGTTTACTAACTACTTTTTTTTTTTTTTTTCCCCACACCACACCCCCCCCCCCAGGAAGCAGCCCGTGACAGCTGACTAACTCCCAGGTACCTATTTACTGCTAGGTAACAGGGGCACTTAGGGTGAAAGAAACTTTGCCCATTTGTTTCTGCCTCGTGCGGGAATCGAACCCGCGCCACAGAATTACGAGTCCTTCGCGCTATCCACCAGGCTACGAGGCCCCTAACTTGTGTGTGTGTGTGTGTGTGTGTGTGTGTGTGTGTACTCACCTAATTGTGCTTGCGTGGGTTGAGCTTTGGCTCTTTGGTCCCGCCTCTCAACTGTCAATCAACTGGTGTACAGATTCCTGAGCCTACTGGGCTCTATCATATCTATATTTGAAACTGTGTATGGAGTCAGCCTCCACCACATCACTTCCTAGTGCATTCCATTTATTAACTACTCTGACACTGAAAAAATTCTTTCTAACGTCTCTGTGGCTCATCTGGGTACTAAGTTTCCACCTGTGTCCTCTTGTTCGTGTCCCACCCGTGCTGAAGAGTTTGTCTTTGTCCACCCTGTCAATTCCCCTGAGAATTTTGTAGGTGGTTATCATGTCTCCCCTTACTCTTCTGTTTTCCAGGGATGTGAGGTTCAGCTCCTTTAGCCTTTCCTCGTAGCTCAATCCTCTCAGTTCCGGGACGAGCCTGGTGGCATACCGCTGAATCTTCTCTAACTTTGTCTTGTGTTTAACTAGGTATGGACTCCAGGCTGGAGCTGCATACTCCAGGATTGGTCTTACATAAGTGGTATACAGGGTTCTGAAAGATTCCTTACACAAGTTTCTGAAGGCAGTTCTTATGTTGGCCAGTCTAGCATATGCCGCTGATGATATTCTTTTGATGTGGGCCTCTGGGGACAGGTTCGGTGTGATATCAACCCCCAGATCCTTCTCTTTATTTGATTCTTGCAGGATTTCCCCTCCCAGATGATACCTTGTGTTCAGCCTCCTGCTCCCTTCGCCTAATTTCATCACCTTACACTTTCCCGAGTTGAACTTCAGCAGCCATTTTCTAGACCATTCCTCCAGTTTATCCAGGTCATCCTGTAGTCTCTGTCTATCTTCATCCGTTTTGATTCTTCTCATAATTTTTGCATCATCAGCAAACATCGAGAGGAATGAGTCTATACCCTCTGGAAGATCGTTCACATATATTAGAAACAGGATGGGTCCAAGTACTGAGCCCTGTGGGACTCCGCTGGTGACATCTCGCCACTCTGATGTCTTCCCCCTCACCGTTACTCGCTGTTTCCTGTTGCTTAAGTATTCCCTTATCCACTGGAGCACCTTCCCTTTTACTCCTGCCTGTTGCTCCAACTTTTTTAACAGCCTTTTATGGGGTACTGTGTCAAAGGCTTTTTGGCAATCCAGGAAAATGCAGTCGGCCCACCCTTCTCTTTCCTGCCTAATTTTTGTTGCCTGGTCATAGAATTCTATTAAACCTGTGAGGCACGATTTACCATCTCTGAACCCATGTTGGTGGTGCGTTACAAAGTTATTTCTCTCCAGATGCTCTACGAGCCTTTTCCTCACTATCTTCTCCATCACTTTGCATGATATACAAGTTAAGGAAACTGGCCTGTAATTCAGTGCCTCTTGCCTGTCACCCTTTTTGTATATTGGGACCACGTTAGCTGTCTTCCAACTTTCTGGTAAGTCTCCTGTTTCCAGTGACCTGTTATACACCATAGAGAGTGGCACACTTAGTGCTTCTGCACCTTCCTTTAGTATCCATGGTGAGATTCTATCAGGCCCAAGAGCCTTTGTCACATCCAGCTCCAGCAGACACCTTTTGACCTCATCACTGGTGAGGTCAAATTCCTCCAAGGTTGCTTGGTTTGCCGCCTCCTCATTTAGTGCAGGGGCTTCTCCTTGTTCTATTGTGAAGACCTCCTGGAATCTCTTGTTGAGTTCTTCACACACCTCCTTGTCATTCTCTGTGTATCTGTTCTCCCCTTTCCGCAGCTTCATCACTTGTTCCTTCACTGCTGTTTTCCTCCTGATATGGCTGTGGAGCAGCTTTGGTTGGGTCTTGGCTTTACTCGCGATGTCATTTTCAAACTGTCTCTCTGCTTCCCTCCTCACTCTGATGTACTCATTTCTGGCCCTCTGGTATCTCTCCCTGCTCTCTGGTGTTCTGTTATTTCTGTAGTTTCTCCATGTTCTTTTACTCAGCTGTTTCGCTACCTTACATTCCTGGTTGAACCATGGGTTTTTCTGTTGTTTTTCGTTTTTCTCCTTTTGGACGGGGATAAACCTGTCTGCAGCTTCCTGGCACTTCTGGGTGACAAAATCCATCATGACCTGCACATTCTTGTCTCTAAGTTCTGTTTCCCATGGTATTCCCCTGAGGAAGTTCCTCATCTCGTCATATTTTCCTCTTCGGTAATTCAGTCTTTTCCCCTCCACTCCTACCCTTGGATAGGTTATCCCTACCTCCACCAAGTACTCAAAGGTCAGTACACTGTGGTCACTCATTCCTATGGGGGCTTCAACTTTGACTTCCCTTATTTCTGACTCATTCAGGGTGAATATCAAGTCGAGTCCAGCTGGTTCATCATTTCCTCTCATTCTTGTGGGTTCCTTGACATGCTGGCTCAGAAAATTCCCTGTTGCCACTTCCAAGAGTTTAGCTCGCCACGTATCTGCACCACCATGTGGGTCCCCATTCTCCCAGTCTATCTTTCCATGGTTGAAATCCCCCATGATTAAGAGTCTTGCACGCACACACACACATTGTGTGTGTGTGCGTGTGTGTGTGTGTGTGTGTGTGTGTGCGTGTGTGTGCGTGTGTGTGTGTGTGTGTGTACTCACCTATTTGTGCTTGCAGGATCGAGCATTGACTCTTGGATCCCGCCTTTCCAGCTATCGGTTGTTTACAGCAATGACTCCTGTCCCATTTCCCTATCATACCTAGTTTTAAAAGTATGAATAGTATTTGCTTCCACAACCTGTTCCCCAAGTGCATTCCATTTTTCCACTACTCTCACGCTAAAAGAAAACTTCCTAACATCTCTGTGACTCATCTGAGTTTCCAGTTTCCACCCATGTCCCCTCGTTCTGTTATTATTACGTGTGAACATTTCATCTATTTCCACTTTGTCAATTCCCCTGAGTATTTTATATGTTCCTATCATATCTCCTCTCTCCCTTCTTTTCTCTAGTGTCGTAAGGTTCAGTTCCTTCAGCCGCTCTTCATATCCCATCCCTCGTAACTCTGGGACAAGCCTCGTCGCAAACCTCTGAACCTTCTCCAGTTTCTTTATGTGTTTCTTCAGGTGGGGGCTCCATGATGGCGCGGCATTCTCTAAGACGGGTCTCACGTAGGCAGTGTAAAGCGCCCTAAAAGCCTCCTCATTTAGGTTTCTGAATGAAGTTCTAATTTTCGCCAGTGTAGAGTACGCTGCTGTCGTTATCCTATTTATATGTGCCTCAGGAGTTAGATTAGGTGTCACATCCACTCCCAGGTCTCTTTCTCGAATCGTTACAGGTAGGCTGTTCCCCTTCATTGTGTACTGTCCCTTTGGTCTCCTGTCACCTGATCCCATTTCCATAACTTTACATTTACTGTTGTTAAACTCCAGTAGCCATTTCCCTGACCATCTCTGCAGCCTGTTTAAGTCCTCTTGGAGGATCCTACAATCCTCGTCTGTCACAACTCTTCTCATTAATTTTGCGTCATCCGCAAACATCGACATGTATGATTCCACTCCTGTAAACATATCATTTACGTAAATTAGAAAGAGGATTGGTCCCAGCACCGATCCTTGAGGTACTCAACTTGTTACTGTTCGCCAGTCCGACTTCTCGCCCCTTACCATTACCCTCTGGCTCCTTCCTGTTAGGTAGTTCTTCACCCATACTAGGGCCTTTCCGCTTACTCCTGCCTGCCTCTCAAGTTTGTATAGCAGTCTCATGTGCGGTACTGTATCAAAGGCCTTTTGGCAGTCAAGAAATATGCAGTCTGCCCAGCCTTCTCTGTCCTGCCTTATCCTTGTTACTTTATCATAGAATTCTAAAAGGTTTGTTAGGCATGATTTCCCTGTCCAGAACCCATGTTGGTGCTTGTTTACAAACCCAATGCTCTCCAGGTGCTCAACAAGTCTTAGCCTAATTATTCTTTCAAGTATTTTGCAGGGGATGCTTGTCAGTGATACGGGTCTGTAGTTAAGTGCCTCCTCCCTATCACCTTTCTTGAAAATCGGTACGACATTTGCCTCCTTCCAGCAACGGGGCAATTCTCCTGACATAAGTGACTCATTAAAGATCATTGCCAGAGGCACGCTGAGAGCCTGCGCTGCCTCTTAAAGTATCCACGGTGATACTTTGTCTGGTCCAACTGCTTTACTGGCATCCAGTGTTGTCAACTGTTTCATTACATCCTCTGCTGTCACCTCTATATCTGATAGTCTTTCATCTTGGGTAATCTCTTCTAACAATGGGAGCTGCTCAGGCTCGGTTGTGAACACTCCATGGAATTTTGCATTCAGTACATCGCAGATTTCCTTGTCGCTTTCTGTATATGCCCCTTCTGTTTTCCTCAGTCTTGTCACTTGGTTATTTACCGACATCTTCCTTCTTATATGGCTATGTAGTAATTTAGGTTGCTTTTTCGCTTTGACTGCAATATCATTCTCATAATTTCTTTCCGACACTCGTCTTATGTTAATGTAATCATTCCTAGCTCTGTTACATCTAATCCTGTTGTCCTCTGTCCTTTGTCTTCTGTACTTCCTCCACTCCCTCCTGCTTCTCACCTTTGCTTCCTGACACTGTCTATTACACCATGGGTTATTATATTCCCTCCTGCTTTTTTCCTTTATTGTTGGAATAAATCTCTCTTCAGCCTCCTTGCATTTCAATATGACTTGGTTCATCATACCTTGCACTGTTTTTCCTCTAAGTTCTTCCTCCCACTGCACTTCTCCCAGGTAGTCCCTTATCCTTCTGTAGTCCCCTTTTCTGTAATCAAGTCTCCTTTCCCGGACCTCTTGTCCTTTGGTCACAATTTTGAGCTCCATCATGTAGTCAAAGACTAGGACACAATGGTCACTAGCTCCTAGTGGTATTTCATGTTCCAACTGCTCGATGTCTTCTACATTCTGGGTGAAAATGAGATCTAATAGGCTGGGCGTATCCCCTCCTCTTTCCCTAGTATCTTCTTTCACATGCTGTGTTAGGAAATTCCTGTCAATAACGTCTACCAGCTTCGCTCCCCAGGTCTCCTCCCCGCCATGGGGATTCCTCGTTTCCCAATCTATCTCTCCGTGATTTAGGTCCCCCATGACCAGCAGCTTCGCTCTCATTCTATGCGCTAAAGTTGCTGCCCTCTGCAGTTCATCTATACATGTCTTGTTGCTGTCCTCGTACTCCGCCTGGGCCTTCTACTGTTTGGTGGGGGATTGTAGAGTATCAAGATTACAATCTTCTTCCCATCCACTGTCAGAGTTCCATGTATGAAGCTCGTGCTTTCATTGGTACCCGGATTTTCTAGCTCATCAAACTTCCATTTCCGCTTTATTAGTAGTGCCACTCCTCCTCCCTGCCTCTGTGTCCTTTCTTTTCTTATCACCTGGTACCCCTCTGGAAAGATTGCATCCGAGATCATGCCATTTATTTTAGTTTCCACTATTGCCACTATGTCTGGGTCTGCCTCACTAACTCTTTCTTTTATCTCTTCTGCTTTATTGGCTACCCCATCAGCATTGGTGTACCAAACCTTGAGACTTCTTGGAAACTCGGGTGTCAGAGTTCCCCCTTTCACCACGGGTCTGGGGGGAACTGGGGGGTGTCTGGGGGGCAAGTGGGGGCTGTGGGGGTGAGTGGGGGGGTGCTAGGGGGGTACCTGGGAGTGCCTGGTAGGCGAATGGGGTCTGGGCATCTAGGGGGGTAGGAAGGGCATACTGGGTCTGAAAGTTAGGGGTCTGAATAGCATAGGGGGGTTGAGAAATAGAGTGAGACTGAGAGTCTGATAGAGGTTGAGAGGTTGGGGGGGGAGAGGGATGCTGAGGGCAGAGGGCTGAGATTAGAATGGAGCATGGGTGCTGGGAGTGGAAGAGAGGGTGTATTAGTTAGGGGGGAATCGGGGGTAGGTGGGGGTTTTGGGGTAGAAGAGGGGAAGAGGGAGATGGGGGAAGGTGTTAGGGGGTCACAAGGTGAGGGGGTTAAATGTGGGCTGGAGGTGCATAGGAGGGGTGAGGGTTGGGTGGGGTTTGGGGGTGAGTGGAAGAGGGGTGCAGTGGAAGCTGGGATGGAGTAGATGGAATTGAAGTCAATGGGGTAGAAGGGGCAGGGGAGTAGGAAGGGGTAGTTGGGGAGGGGGGATGGGAAGGTGGGTTTGGGGAGGGCATGGCTTGACCCACTGGGGTCGTTGACAGGTGTGATGTAGCAGGGGCAGGGGAATCGTTGGGGAGGTGCAAATGTGGAAGGGACAGGGGGGTTTTGGGGGGCTGAAGCAGGGGGGAGGTATAGGAGGGCTGAGTTGGGGAGGATGCGACCTGGGAGGTGACCTGGGAGGTGGCCTGGGAGGTGACCTGGGATGTGACCTGGGAGGTGAGACTACCTGAGAGGCTAGTTCGGTGTCGTTGTTGCCATATATTCTTGTGGGCTATTTGCTCATCTTTCGTCATAAACCTTTCTATTAACACATTGTAATGGGTTTCACTTCCTCTGAGTAAATGCTTGTTTCTCATTATGTACTCCACAGCCTCCTCATTGGAGAATTGCACCAGAACAGGTCTATTCTTGGTACAATTGTAAGGTCCAACCCGGCGGCTGATATCCACCTCGTGTTCTGCCATTCCTGCTCCAATACATCTCAATATCTCGTGCAATTCGTATTTTTCCGTTTCTATTCTCTCTTGTCTTGTTGGTGCCCCAGATTCGAATAATCCATGTATTATAATAGACCGTCTCCTCAGTAATTCAGTGTCATGCTGGTAGCCTGTCCCCTGGGGATTCTCCATCCCAACCGCAGTCACTAACCCATCCCCCACTAATCCTCTGTCCTTAGCCATACTGTTAATCCTTCCTAATTCGTTTGTGATACGAGCACATTCCCTCTCCCAGTCCTCTCTTCCCTTCCTAAACTCTTCCTGAACATAGAGCATAAGCTCTTGTTTCTGCCTCTCTACCGCATCCTGTATTCGCTGAAATACCTCACTTTTAATCCCCTGAATTAGATCCTCCAACCAATCGCTCCTTCTCTCTACAAATTTCCCTATTAATTTGTCTATAAATCTGTCCTCCTCCTCATCCCTGCTGGTGATTGACCTTGAACCCCTTCTAGTCATTGCAGTAACAATCTAGCCAAAAAGGCGCTCCTCAATACCTTGCACAATCTGCAGCACAAACAGGCGAGAAAGTACTCCACGCGGCTGGTCAGGTATGAGGTCCCCGCATCCCGGCGTCACAGCTGGTGAGGTCATTAGTGGTGAGGTCACTCCGTCTCCACAATTTCACAATACCACGATGTACTCGACACTTATTTTCAGTGGTGGCGTCTGTACTGTTTTTCTTCACTTTCTTGTGGTTTGAGTGAGCTTACTACTTATTCAATCACTCATATACACTCATATACGCATATACACTGATTATTCCCCCCAATTCACTAGCTACGCAAGAGCTTCCCAGACCCTTCTGACCTCCGCGGCTGTCTGACCTCAACTGTGTGTGTGTGTGTGTGTGTACTCACCTATTTGTACTCACCTATTTGTGTACTCACGCACACAAGAGTCTTGCACACGCACACATTGTGTGTGTGTGCGTGTGTGTGTGTGTGTGTGTGTCTGCGTGTGTGTGCGTGTGTGTGTGTGTGTGTGTGTGTGTGTGTGTGTGTGTGTGTGTATGTACTCACCTATTTGTACTCACCTATTTGTGCTTGCGGGGATTGAGCTTTGGCTCTTTGGTCCCACCTCTTAACTGTCAATCAACTGGTGTACAGATTCCTGAGCCTACTGGGCTCTATCATATCTACATTTAAAACTGTGTATGGAGTCAGCCTCCACCACATCACTGCCTAATGCATTCCATCCGTTAACTACTCTGACACTGAAAAAGTTCCTTCTAACGTCTCTGTGGCTCATGTGGGTACTCAGTTTCCACCTGTGTCCTCTTGTTCGCGTCCCACCAGTGTTGAATAGTTCATCCTTGTTTACCCGGTCGATTCCTCTGAGGATTTTGTAGGTTGTGATCATGTCTCCCCTTACTCTTCTGTCTTCCAGTGTCGTAAGGTGCATTTCCCGCAGCCTTTCCTCGTAACTCATGCCTCTTAGTTCTGGGACTAGTCTAGTGGCATACCTTTGGACTTTTTCCAGCTTCGTCTTGTGCTTGACAAGGTACGGGCTCCATGCTTGGGCCGCATACTCCAGGATTGGTCTTACATATGTGGTGTACAAGATTCTGAATGATTCCTTACACAGGTTCCTGAACGCTGTTCTGATGTTAGCCAGCCTCGCATATGCCGCAGACGTTATTCTTTTTATGTGGGCTTCAGGAGACAGGTTTGGTGTGATATCAACTCCTAGATCTTTCTCTTTGTTCGTTTCATTAAGTACTTCACCTCCTATTCTGTATCCTGTGTCTGGCCTCCTATTTCCACTGCCTAGTTTCATTACTATGCATTTACTCGGGTTGAACTTCAACAGCCATTTGTTGGACCATTTACTCAGTCTGTCTAGGTCATCTTGTAGCCTCCTACTATCGTCCTCAGTTTCAATTCTCCTCATAATTTTTGCATCATCGGCAAACATTGAGAGAAACGATTCTATACCCTCTGGGAGATCATTTACATATATCAGAAACAGTATAGGTCCAAGGACTGACCCCTGCGGGACTCCACTCGTAACGTCTCGCCAATCTGAGACCTCACCCCTCACACTGACTCGTTGTCTCCTGTTGCTTAGGTACTCCTTTATCCACCGGAGTACCTTTCCTTTCACTCCAGCCTGCATCTCCAGCTTTTTCAGTAGCCTCTTGTGTGGCACTGTATCAAAGGCTTTCTGACAATCCAAAAATATGCAGTCTGCGCACCCTTCTCTTTCTTGCCTTATT
>NC_091154.1:19727958-19735458 GCF_040958095.1 Procambarus clarkii
AACACTGTCAACTGTCTCTTTACTGTTCCTTACGTAAATCCTTGGCCCCAATTCACCTAATTGGGCCTTGACACAACCCCTGATGGCAGGAGTGCCATATTCGATGAGTAATTTGGACGACAGAAGAGATTAACGGGGGTGGAGGGGGAAAACTCCCCCGCTCCACCCAGACACGTCCTAGTCCACCTGCTACCCTGCTCAGACTGACGATTTGCCGGGAAATCAAAATGCCCATACCTTCTCCCTACCTTGTCTTGACCAATCAGCCTGGAGCCGGCACGGCTCCCTCGTGCCGCATCCAACCATAGCTCTTCGCGCCAAAACTAGGCTTGGAGCACACATGCCTAACCCAATCACCTCTCTCCGTCACCCTCGGGCGTCCTGTGACGTCACAAGGAGGGTGAGGCCTAAGGAGAGAGGCGTGATGTCTCCCATGTGAGGGGGGGGGGGGAAAGGCAACGTTCACTCCACTCTTCCCCCACCTCAAACGGTTTTAGTCCAGTACTTCCTCATCCTATTTCACAGAAACAGGAAAATCTCTGTAATTCTCTCTACAGAGCAATCACAGACTTCTGACTACTCACAAATGATAGTCCATAACATAAGCTTTCATTCAACACCCAACAAGCATATGTTATTTTGAAAGCTTCAGTTTCTAGAGTGACTAGCCTAATCTAGAAACTAGGAAAACTAGCTGAGGGATCTAGATCCCTCACATGTGTGTGTGTGTGTGTGTGTGAGTGTAGACCACAGACCAACACTAAGGGTTGTGTGTGTGTGTGTGTGTGTGTGTGTGTGTGTGTGTGTGTGTGTGTGTGTGTGTGTGTGTGTGTGTGTGTGTGTGTGTGTGTGTGTGTGTGTGTGTGTGTGTGTGGTGTGTGTGTGTGTGTGCGTGTGTGTGTGTGTGTGAGTGTAGACCACAGACCAACACTAAGGGTTGTACTCACCTAGTTGTACTCACCTAGTTGTGTTTGCGGGGGTTGAGCTCTGGCTCTTTGGTCCCGCCTCTCAACCGTCAATCAACAGGTGTACAGATTCCTGAGCCTATCGGGCTCTGTCATATCTACACTTGAAACTGTGTATGGAGTGAGCCTCCACCACATCACCCCCTAATGCATTCCATTTGTCAACCACTCTGACACTAAAAAAGTTCTTTCTAATATCTCTGTGGCTCATTTGGGCACTCAGTTTCCACCTGTGTCCCCTTGTGCATGTTCCCCTTGTGTTAAATAGACTGTCTTTATCTACCCTATCAATCCCCTTCAGAATCTTGAATGTGGTGATCATGTCCCCCCTAACTCTTCTGTCTTCCAGCGAAGTGAGGTTTAATTCCCGTAGTCTCTCCTCGTAGCTCATACCTCTCAGCTCGGGTACTAGTCTGGTGGCAAACCTTTGAACCTTTTCCAGTTTAGTCTTATCCTTGACTAGATATGGACTCCATGCTGGGGCTGCATACTCCAGGTTTGGCCTGACATATGTGGTATACAAAGTTCTGAATGATTCTTTACACAAGTTTCTGAATGCCGTTCGTATGTTGGCCAGCCTGGCATATGCCGCTGATGTTATCCGCTTGATATGTGCTGCAGGAGACAGGTCTGGCGTGATATCAACCCCCAAGTCTTTTTCCTTCTCTGACTCCTGAAGAATTTCCTCTCCCAGATGATACCTTGTATCTGGCCTCCTGCTCCCTACACCTATCTTCATTACATTACATTTAGTTGGGTTAAACTCTAACAACCATTTGTTCGACCATTCCTTCAGCTTGTCTAGGTCTTCTTGAAGCCTCAAACAGTCCTCTTCTGTTTTAATCCTTCTCATAATTTTAGCATCGTCCGCAAACATTGAGAGAAATGAATCGATACCCTCCGGGAGATCATTTACATATATCAGAAACAAGATAGGACCGAGTACAGAGCCCTGTGGGACTCCACTGGTGACTTCACGCCAATCGGAGGTCTCACCCCTCACCGTAACTCTCTGCTTCCTATTGCTTAGATACTCCCTTATCCACTGGAGCACCTTACCAGCTACACCTGCCTGTCTCTCCAGCTTATGTACCAGCCTCTTATGCGGTACTGTGTCAAAGGCTTTCCGACAATCCAAGAAAATGCAGTCCGCCCAGCCCTCTCTTTCTTGCTTAATCTGTGTCACCTGATCGTAGAATTCTATCAAGCCTGTAAGGCAAGATTTACCCTCCCTGAATCCATGTTGGCGATTTGTCACGAAGTCCCTTCTCTCCAGATGTGTTACCAGGTTTTTTCTCACGATCTTCTCCATCACCTTGCATGGTATACAAGTCAAGGACACTGGCCTGTAGTTCAGTGCCTCTTGTCTGTCGCCCTTTTTGTATATTGGGACCACATTCGCCGTCTTCCATATTTCTGGTAGGTCTCCCGTCTCTAGTGATTTACTATACACTATGGAGAGTGGCAAGCAAAGTGCCTCTGCACACTCTTTCAGTACCCATGGTGAGATCCCATCTGGACCAACCGCCTTTCTAACATCCAGATCCAGCAGGTGTCTCTTGACCTCCTCTCTCGTAATTTCGAACTCCTCCAAGGCCGCCTGGTTTACCTCCCTTTCTCCTAGCACAGTGACCTCACCCTGTTCTATTGTGAAGACCTCCTGGAACCTCTTGTTGAGTTCCTCACACACCTCTCTGTCATTCTCTGTATACCTGTCCTCGCCTGTTCTAAGTTTCAATACCTGTTCTTTCACTGTTGTTTTCCTTCTGATGTGACTGTGGAGTAGCTTTGGTTCGGTCTTGGCTTTGTTTGCTATATCATTTTCAAAATTTTTCTCTGCTTCTTTTCTCACCCTGACGTACTCATTCCTGGTTCTCTGGTATCTCTCCCTGCTTTCTGGTGTTCTGTTATTCCGGAAGTTCCTCCACGCCTTTTTGTTCAGTTTCTTCGCTTCCATACATGCCCTATTATACCATGGATTCTTTTGTTGCTTCTCGGATTTTTCCCTTTGGGCCGGGATGAACCTGTTTACTGCCTCCTGACACTTTTGGGTAACATAGTCCATCATACCCTGTACAGACTTGTCTCTGAGGTCTGTGTCCCAAGGTATTTCACTTAGGAAACTTCTCATCTGTTCATAATTCCCCTTTCGGTATGCCAGCCTTTTGATTCCTAGTTCTTTTTGGGGGGAGATAAGTCCTAGCTCTACCAGGTACTCAAAGTTCAATACACTGTGGTCACTCATTCCCAAGGGCGCTTAAATTCCATCTTAACTTCCCTTATATCCCATTCATTTAGGGTAAATATCAAATCAAGCATTGCTGGTTCATCTTCTCCTCTCATTCTTGTTGGCTCTTTGGTATGCTGGCTTAGAAAGTTTCTTGTTGCCACGTCCAGCAGCTTAGCTCTCCATGTTTCTGGTCCTCCATGCGGGTCTCTGTTCTTCCAATCTATCTTCCCATGGTTGAAGTCTCCCATAATTAGTAGTCCAGATCCATTCCTGCTAGCAACAGAAGCTGCTCTTTCTATTATGTTAATGGTGGCCATGTTGTTTCTATCATATTCCTGTCTAGGTCTTCTGTCATTTGGTGGTGGATTATATATGACTGCGACTAATTTTTTTCCCTCCATTTGTTACAGTACATGCTATGTAGTCACTGAAACCTTCACAGCCCTGAATATCCATCTCCTCAAAATCCCAGCCTTTTCTTACCAGCAGAGCTACACCACCCCCACCTCTTCCTTCCCTCTCTTTCCGCATAACATAATAGTCCTGTGGAAACACTGCATTTGTTATTGTTTTCGTGATCTTTGTTTCTGTGAGGGCTATTATGTCTGGGTTTTCCTCTAGTACCAGTTCTCCAAGCTCATTTGCTTTATTTGTAATTCCATCTATGTTAGTGTACATCGCTTTGAGGCTCACTTTCTTCTGTCCCTTCTCAAATCGCCTCCTTGGTGAGTGTTCTGCTGGTGGGGGAGGCTGTTCCATGGGTGTGAGGACCTGTGAGGTGGGTAACAGGATCTCAGAGGATACTGGAATGAGGGGCGGGGGATCCAGTGAAGGGGGAGGGACAGGGAGGGTATGGGGTGAAAGGGGAGGGAGGACGGGAAGGAAAGAGGGGGAGGGAGGACTCGGGAGGAGGGGAGGGGTAGAAGGGTGGGGATTGGGTGTGGGGGGAGGGAGATTTGGCTGAACTTTTGAGTGGGGGCAGGGAGGGTTTGGGGTAGGGGGGTTTTCTATGCAGAGGAGGGAGGCGGGGTTGTCCTCCCTTCTGGTGTTACTGGGTAGCTGGTTGTGGGTTCCCCCCTCGCCTCTGGGGGTGTTGTGTTGGGAGCTGTGACTTCCTGGTTTTCCCCTCTCGCCCTGCGCCTCTTCCTTGCTTCTGCCGCCACGGCTCTCTCCTCCCTTGTCATGTCTCGCTGGAGGAATACATTTTTTAATTTTCCCACGTTTTTCAGGGAGCTCTTCCTTGATAGGATCCTCTCCTTTGTGTTCTCGTTTGCAAACACTATCTTTATCATTCGGTCTCGGTCTTTGTTGTACCGGCCTAGCCTGAAAACCTTCTCAATGCTATGCTCGGCCCCTTCCATGTCTAGTGCCTTTAGTACTTCATTCACTGCTGCTTTGTCCTTGTCATTCCACTCTGTCCTATTGGTTCCTTCCTGTTCCCTAATACCCACAGCAACCACTGATCTTTTCCTTTCCAGCAGTTGGCTAGTGGAGCGTGCCGCCTCCTGCGAGGTGGCTGCTTTCATGGCCACCTCCATCACTGCAGTATCATAATTTTATTGTGTGTGTGTGTGTGTGTGTGTGTGTGTGTGTGTGTGTGTGTGTGTGTGTGTGTGTGTGTGTGTGTGTGTGTGTGTGTGTGTGTGTGTGTGTGTGTGTGTGTGTGTGTGTGCGTGTGTGCGTGTGTGTGTGTGTGTGTGTGTGTGTGTGTGTGTGTGTGTGTGTGTGTGTGTGTGAGTGTGAGTGTAGACCACAGACCAACACTAAGGGTTGTGTGTGTGTGTGTGTGTGTGTGTGTGTGTGTGTGTGTGTGTGTGTGTGTGTGTGTGTGTGTGTGTGTGTGTGTGTGTGTGTGTGTGTGTGTGTGTGAGTGTAGACCACAGACCAACACTAAGGGTTGTGTGTGTGTGTGTGTACTCACCTAGTTGTACTCACCTAGTTGTGTTTGCGGGGGTTGAGCTCTGGCTCTTTGGTCCCGCCTCTCAACTGTCAATCAACAGGTGTACAGATTCCTGAGCCTATTGGGCTCTATCATATCTACACTTGAAACTGTGTATGGAGTCAGCCTCCACCACATCACCTCCTAATGCATTCCATTTGTCAACCACTCTGACACTAAAAAAGTTCTTTCTAATATCTCTGTGGGTCATTTGGGCACTCAGTTTCCACCTGTGTCCATTAGTGCGTGTGCCCCTAGTGTTAAATAGCCTATCTTTATCAACCCTGTCGATTCCCTTGAGAATCTTGAATGTGGTGATCATGTTCCCCTAACTCTTCTGTCTTCCAACGAAGTGAGGTTTAATTCCCGTAGTCTCTCCTCGTAGCTCATACCTCTCAGCTCGGGTACTAGTCTGGTGGCAAACCTTTGAACCTTTTCCAGTTTAGTCTTATGCTTGACTAGATATGGACTCCATGCTGGAGCCGCATACGCCAGGATTGGTCTAACATATGTGGTATATAATGTTCTGAAAGATTAATTACACAAGTTTCTAAAGGCCGTTCTTATGTTAGCCAACCTGGCATATGCTGCTGATGTTATCCTCTTGATATGAGCTTCACGGGACAGGTCTGGCGTGATATCAACCCCCAGGTCTTTCTCTCTCTCGGACTCTTGAAGTATTTCATCTCCCAAGTGATACCTTGTATCTGGTCTCCTGCTTCCTACACCTATCTTCATTACATTACATTTGCTTGGGTTAAACTCTAACATCCATTTGTTCGACCATTCCTGCAGCTTGTCCAGGTCTTCTTGAAGCCTCAAGCTGTCCTCCTTTGTCTTAATCCTTCTCATAATTTTGGCGTCGTCAGCAAACATTGAGAGGAATGAGTCTATACCCTCTGGAAGATCATTTACGTATATCAGAAACAGGATAGGTCCAAGCACAGAGCCCTGTGGGACTCCACTGGTGACTTCCCGCCATTCTGAGGTCTCACCCCTCACTATAACTCTCTGCTTCCTATTGCTTAGGTACTCCCTTATCCACTGGAGCGCCCTACCAGTTACTCATGCCTGTTTCTCCAGCTTATGCATCAACCTTTTATGGGGTACTGTGTCAAAGGCTTTCCGACAGTCCAAAAAAATGCAGTCCGCCCATCTTTCTCTTTCTTGCTTAATCTTTGTCACCTGATCATAGAATTCTATCAAGCCTGTAAGGCAAGATTTACCCTTCCTGAACCCATGTTGATGGGTTGTCACGAAGTCTCTTCTCTCCAGATGTGTTACTAGGTTTTTTCTCACAATCTTCTCCATCACCTTGCATGGTATACAAGTTAAGGACACTGGCCTGTAGTTCAGTGCCTCTTGTCTGTCACCCTTTTTAAATATTGGTACTACATTAGCAGTCTTCCATACTTCTGGTAGGTCCCCCGTTTCCAGTGACCTACTATACACTATGGAGAGTGGCAAGCTAAGTGCTCCTGCACACTCTTTCAATACCCATGGTGAGATTCCATCCGGCCCAACAGTTTTTCTCACATCCAGCTCGAATAGGTGCTTCTTGACCTCATCTCTTGTAATTTCGAACCTTTCCAAGGTCACCTGGTTTGCTGCCACCTCTCCTAGCACCGTGACTTCTCCCTGTTCTATTGTAAAGACCTCCTGGAACCTTTTGTTGAGTTCTTCACACACCTCTTTGTCATTCTCTGTGTACCTGTCCTCGCCCACCCTAAGTTTCATCACCTGTTCCTTCACTGTTGTCTTCCTTCTGATGTGGCTGTGTAGTAGCTTTGGTTCGGTCTTGGCTTTATTAGCTATATCATTTTCATACCTTTTCTCAGCTGCTCTTCTCACACTAACATACTCGTTCCTGGTTCTCTGGTATCTCTCTCTCTACTTTCTGGTGTTCTGTTATTACGGAAGTTCCTCCATGCCCTTTTGTTCAGCTCCTTTGCTTTCATACATTCCCTATTAAACCACGGATTCTTCCATTGCTTCTCTGTTTTTTCCTGTTGGGCTGGGACTAACCTGCTTACAGCCTCCTGACATTTTTGGGTGACATAGTCCATCATGTCTTGTACAGACTTGGTTGCGAGTTCTGTGTCCCAATGTATATCCCATAGGAATTTATTTTTTATTCATCTCCTCATAGTTTCCCTTTCGGTACGCCAGCCCTTTGTTTCCCAGTTCTTTTTTGGGGGTGATAATTCCTAGCTCAACCAGGTACTCAAAGCTCAATACACTATGATCACTCATTCCCAAGGGGGCTTCCAACTTAACTTCCCTTATATCCGACTCATTTAGGGTAAATATCAGATCAAGCAAGGCTGGTTCATCCCCTCCTCTCGTTCTTGTCGGTCCCTTGACGT
>NC_091154.1:19740458-19755458 GCF_040958095.1 Procambarus clarkii
CAAGTTCTTTATTTTCCAACTAAATCACCTGAGATTTAAGATCACCTTATTTTCTAACGTAGTAAAATTAATCTGGACATTAGCAAAGCTCCATTTCCTCAGCCTTAGATCATCAGACATAAATATATTCGATCAAGTCCCTCTCCAGCCTATCTGTTTATCAGAGTAATTACTTTACCCTTCTCATCCCCAACGTATCAATCCCCAACATATCAAAACCTTCAATAATCATACTGTATTTGCATATTTTCTCTATATTCAGCTGTGTTCTTCACATTTTGTCCATGTTTTCTGTGTTCACTCCATGTTCTTCAAATGTTCACAGTCCCATTCAGTTCATATTTTCACAAGTATCTCCATTTTTTCTGTAATCTTTCTCTTAGTCTCATTACTTTCTCTACAAATTCTAGTCATATTTTCTATGTTTTCATGTTCATCACATGTTCTCTTTACAACTTTTATACTCAATATTCATGCTAACTTCCATATTTTGTGTTCTTTGTCAATATTCATGATCCTCTACAAGTTCATGTTCCTCACAAGATCACTTCGTTTTTCACCTTCACTTACATGTTTTCTACATTCTTTGTCATATTCTCCATGTTCTTCACAAGTCCATTGCTCATTCTTTGTATTCCCTATTCTCCTTATCATGTTTTCATGTTCTCTGTATAACTTTTATACTCAATATTCATGTTCTCAATGTTCTTAGCTTATTCTTCACACGTTCAGTGTTCATTCTTTGTATTCCCTATGTTCCTTATCATGTCTTCATATTCTCTAAGTTCATATTCCCTTCACGTTCACTCTATTCATCAACTTTTTCTTACATGTTTTCTGTGTTCACCGTATGTTCACTGTGTTCATTCCCTTACTTAACCTCAATTTTTTTTTATGTTCTTTGTTTCTTCCATTCACTAACTAGTTCTTTGTCAAATAATATTATACTGCATTACAGTTCCCTCAACAATTTTAGTCACCAAGTTTTTATTTGCAAAACTATGTCAAAGTAATTCTCGTAGTCAACTTAATAGTTCTACCAACCCCGTTCGTAAACAAAATCTACACTTTATTCAGTTCCAAATTTACAAAGACAAACCTTTCTTGTAACTTCTTAACTAAAATTATATGTCGCTAAGTAAGAAAAATTGTCAAAGGAATCTTTCCAGCACTGTTCTTAACTAAACTTATTCCCCAGCCATCAGAAATAACCGTGTTCTTCATGTTTGTCATTTCATAACTAAAATTATCCATCAATCAACAGAAAAAGCCATGTTCATCATGTTTTGTCTTTTTGCTTAACTAAAATTATGTTTTGTCAAGTAAGAAAAATAACCAAAGATATCTTTCATCGCTGTTCTTAACTGACATTATACTTTGGGGAGCGCAAAAAATAGTCTCCCTCGTCATGTTTTCTCTTTTTCCATAACTAAAAGTATTCATCAGTCAACTAAAAAATAGTTACTTCATCATGTTTCCTTGTCATTTCTTAACTGAAATATCACTTATCTCATCTGAAATAGTCATGTGTAGCCTCTTTCCAACACTGTTCTTAACTAAAGTAGCCTTTCACTTCGCTTCGCTTAAAATAGTCATATTCGTCATTGTTCCTAACTGTTACGGCCCTCTCGGGACGCAACGGGGTTCTCACTCTGATGTTGTTAGAGGAAGATATATGTATCCGTTCCCAAGCCAGTAGTGGCTATCAAGGGATGAGATCCGTGACGCAAGTAACTTAAAGGGAGTAGGGAAAGAAAGCTAAGAACTTAATATAATATAATTTTCACCATCACCATTTAAATATATAGAAATAAAACGTACACAAGGGGGAGGGGTATTAACACTTTACAAAGGGGATCAACACTGTAGTCTTCTGCTGGAGACTATGGATCCTTGAAGCTAGGTGCTGAGTCCGCGGTGCTTTCTTCGTGGCCTCAAGACGTGTCCTCTGAGAACGCCGAGTCTACCCTGGCCACAGGTCAGCCACAACACAGGTCCACTGGGGGCACCGTCGTGGAGGCCGTCAACCACACGTCCAGCAGGTCTGCTGGCAGGTACTGAGCCACCAAGGCTGGTACGGCCACTCCACGAACGATAAAAGGGGTACGCCCTAGACAGGAGTCTCGTGTGATATCACCAATCACCCTCCTGTCCTCAATACCCCAGTGGATTATCGTCTCCAACCGTCGGTCCCGGGTAAATCCTTTAACTGCCACTCCAATGGCAGGCTAACACACCACAGTGTTCTTCCGGGGGGGACGACGTCACAAAAGCTGCAGCAAACTTCACTGTATGGAGACTGGCTGCCTCGGGTAGACTGACTTCACCTTCAACACAGTGGTCCCAGGTCGGCTCTGTAAGCAGACACGTCATCAATAATGGACACTAATACACCACACTCACAGGCTCAGATACTAACACCTGACGCATCCAGTCCATAGATGGCGCTGTCGTCGGAGCACCACCTTAACAGAGGTCAGGAGCGGCGGTGTTGAGTGCTGAACCAGACTGGAAACTGGTCCTCGAGGCCAGTACACGCTGTCCTCACTAGGTGTCGTCGTTCGTTTGGCGGGGGTTTCGGGAGCTGACCCACAGATGGCGTGTTTGTCACTGCTCCAGGCTCGGACGCTGAATCCGGGTCCGTAACACTAACTAAAATATATGTCGTTAAGTAAGAAATATAGTCAAAGACACTCTTCGAGACATCAAGGACATCCTTTAAGACTTCAATGGGACTCTTCGAGATATCAAAAGACACTCTCAAACACTCAAAAATTTACTTGCATCCTCAAAGTTATTCTCAGAGGCATAAAAGTAATTCTCAGAGCTATCAAACTTGTTCTCAAAGTCATCAAAGTTATTCACAGAGTCATCAAAGTTAATCTAAGACATCATTTTTCATCAAAGATATTCTCTCTAAACCATCAATGTTCTTCTCTAAGACATAAAAGTTATTCTCTATGTCATCAAAAAGTTATTCTCTGAGCTAACAAAATACTACTCATGTTCTCAAAGACGTTCTCCAATTCATCAAAGTTGTT
This sequence comes from Procambarus clarkii, assembly GCF_040958095.1. Classification (NCBI taxonomy): domain Eukaryota; kingdom Metazoa; phylum Arthropoda; class Malacostraca; order Decapoda; family Cambaridae; genus Procambarus; species Procambarus clarkii. The sequence goes on from NC_091154.1 coordinate 19,743,500, forward strand.
TCAAAGACATCAAAGTTAATCTCAGAGTTATCCAAAGATATTCTCATGTCCACAAAAGTTAATCCAAGAGACGTCAAAGTTAATCTCAGACATCTTCGTTCATAAAAGTTATTCTCAGAGACATCTAAAGTTATTCTTTAAGACATCAAAGTCATTCTCAGAGTCACCTTTGTTATTCAAAGAAGCCTTCCGAGACATCCTCGTTCAACAAAAACTGTCCTCAGAGCCATCAAAAAGTTAAATACAGTCGTCAAAGTTATTCTCTAAGTATCTTTTCGTTCATCAGAGAAGCTTTCTAAGACATCTTTGTTCATCCAAGTTGTTCTCTAAGACATCAATCTTGTTCTCTAAGACATCAAAGATGTTCTCTAAATCATAAAGTTAATCTCTAAGTTACCTTCGTTCGTCAGAGAAACTTTCCAAAACATCTTTGTTCATCAAACTTGTTTTCAAAGTCATCAAAAGTTAATCTAAGACATCTTTTTTCATCAAAGTTATTTTCAGAGACATCTAAAGTTATTATGTAAGACATAAAAGTTATTCTCAGAGTCATCAAATGTTATTCTCGAAGTCATCAAAGATATTTTCAGAGGCATCTAAAGTTAATTTCTATGTTATAAAAGTTATTCTCAGAGACATCTAAAGTTAATCTTGGTCATCAAAGTTGTTCTCTAAACATCAATGTTGTTCTCCAAGACATCAAAGATGTTCTCAAAATCATAAAAGTTATTCCCAGAGCTATCAAAGTTATTCTCAAAGTCATCAAAGTTATTCAAAGAGCTAACAAAAGTTATTCTCTAAGTAACCTTTCGTTCATCAGAGAAGCTTTCTAAGACATCTTCGTTCATCAATGTTGATCTCTAAGTCACCTTGGTTCATCAAAGAAACTCTCCTTCTTCCATCAAGTTATACTTTAAGACAACATTGTTGTTCTCTAAGACATCTTCAGGCATAAAATTTCTCTCCAAATGTAACTAGTTCAGCTTTTCATATCAAACTTACACTTCTGTTAAATATATTTTCTTAGACATTTTACATTTTAAACTGTTCTCTGAACTACACTGTTCAAACCTACGTAACCTATCCTCTCCACCCAATGTTACTTAGTTAACGTAACGTTCCTAAACCTAACTTTACCTATCCTAACATAACTTACCTTACCTTACCTATCTTACCTAACTTTACCTATCTTACCTAACTTAACCTGCATAACCTAACTTTACCTATGTTACCTTACCTTACCTATCTTACCTAACCTAACCTAACTTATCCTGCTTAACCTAACTTACCTATCTTACCTAACTTAACCTGCATAACCTAACTTTACCTATCTTACCTAACTTAACTTTCATAACCTAACTTTACCTATGTTACCTTACTTTACCTACCTTTCCTAACTTAACCTGCTTAACCTATCTTACCTATCTTACCTAACTTTACCTATCTTACCTAACTTAACTTTCATAACCTAACTTTACCTATCCTAACATAACTTACCTTACCTTCCCTATCTTACCTAACTTTACCTATCCTATCCTAACCTAACTTGTCTTACCTAACTTAATCTTACATTCCCAAACTGATGTATCCTAACTTATCTAGTCAAACCAGACATGATCTAACTTAAGTATTCCTTCTTGTCTTTGTGTTTCGTCAATCATTGTCTCATATTCATTTACTCATTTCATTAGTTAATTTCTCAAATGGTCACTTATGCATTTCAAGTGCTATTTGTTAGAGATTGGATATTTAAGCATTTCAAAGAATTATAATTTCTCAAATGGACGTTTTTGCATTTCAAGTGCTATTTGTTAGAGATTGGATATTTAAGCATTTCAAAGAATTTTCGTTATATATGGGCATTTACTCATTTCAAGGGATAATTTCTCAAATGGACGTTTTTGCATTTCAAGTGTTATTTGTTTAAGATTGGGTGTTTAACCATTTCAAAGGTTTTTGTTATATATGGGAACTTACTCGTTTCAAGGGCCAATTTCTCAAATGGTCATTTTTGCAGATCAAGGGTTATTTGTTAAAGTTCATCAAGTTGCCCATAAGTTGTATTTATTATGTTTGTTATCATATGTTCTTATTCCCCAACCCCTTAACCTAACCTCTTGTAATCTTAGTGTATTTAGTAGGTTCTATCATATGTTCTTATTCCCCAACCCTTTAACCTAACCTTTCAGATGTAGTTTATTGTGTTTTTGACATATTTGTTGAATATATTATCCTTTTCCTAACCTTTCAGATGTAGTTTTGTTTCTCCTTTTTGTATATTTTTACCCAAACCCACCATCCCACTTAACCTTCTTTCCTTCTTTACTTTGTTTTCACATATAAGTTCATTCTTTATCATAGTAATAATAAAAATTACAATAGTAAAGAATCAGATCTACTAAGACTTGAAATTGAGAAACAAGAGCTCAAGGGCGTGAGAGCATGAAAGAAGAGCAAGGAGTAAGAGAGAGGGGGCGGAAGAGAATGGGACCAAAGAAGAGAGAATGAGAGAGAGTGTGGGCATGTGAGCACTAAGACTTGAATTTGAGAAAAAGAAAAACTAAGTGAATGAGAGTAAGGGTGAGAGAATGGGGGCATTAAGACTTGAATTTGAGAAAGAAGAGAGCATTTGAGCAAATGAGGGAGAGAGAGGGGGAGGAAGAGAGAGAAAAAGGGAGAGAGATAGAAAAGGAGGGTTAGAAGGAGTAGGAGAATCAAAGTAAAGAAGGAAAAATGGTTTGGGTAAAAATATACAAAAAGGAGAAACAAAACTACATCTGAAAGGTTAGGAAAAGGATAATATATTCAACAAATATGTCAAAAACACAATAAACTACATCTGAAAGGTTAGGTTAAAGGGTTGGGGAATAAGAACATATGATAGAACCTACTAAATACACTAAGATTACAAGAGGTTAGGTTAAGGGGTTGGGGAATAAGAACATATGATAACAAACATAATAAATACAACTTATGGGCAACTTGATGAACTTTAACAAATAACCCTTGATCTGCAAAAATGACCATTTGAGAAATTGGCCCTTGAAACGAGTAAGTTCCCATATATAACAAAAACCTTTGAAATGGTTAAACACCCAATCTTAAACAAATAACACTTGAAATGCAAAAACGTCCATTTGAGAAATTATCCCTTGAAATGAGTAAATGCCCATATATAACGAAAATTCTTTGAAATGCTTAAATATCCAATCTCTAACAAATAGCACTTGAAATGCAAAAACGTCCATTTGAGAAATTATAATTCTTTGAAATGCTTAAATATCCAATCTCTAACAAATAGCACTTGAAATGCATAAGTGACCATTTGAGAAATTAACTAATGAAATGAGTAAATGAATATGAGACAATGATTGACGAAACACAAAGACAAGAAGGAATACTTAAGTTAGATCATGTCTGGTTTGACTAGATAAGTTAGGATACATCAGTTTGGGAATGTAAGATTAAGTTAGGTAAGACAAGTTAGGTTAGGATAGGATAGGTAAAGTTAGGTAAGATAGGGAAGGTAAGGTAAGTTATGTTAGGATAGGTAAAGTTAGGTTATGAAAGTTAAGTTAGGTAAGATAGGTAAAGTTAGGTAAGATAGGTAAGATAGGTTAAGCAGGTTAAGTTAGGAAAGGTAGGTAAAGTAAGGTAACATAGGTAAAGTTAGGTTATGAAAGTTAAGTTAGGTAAGATAGGTAAAGTTAGGTTATGCAGGTTAAGTTAGGTAAGATAGGTAAGTTAGGTTAAGCAGGATAAGTTAGTTTAGGTTAGGTAAGATAGGTAAGGTAAGGTAACATAGGTAAAGTTAGGTTATGCAGGTTAAGTTAGGTAAGATAGGTAAAGTTAGGTAAGATAGGTAAGGTAAGGTAAGTTATGTTAGGATAGGTAAAGTTAGGTTTAGGAACGTTACGTTAACTAAGTAACATTGGGTGGAGAGGATAGGTTACGTAGGTTTGAACAGTGTAGTTCAGAGAACAGTTTAAAATGTAAAATGTCTAAGAAAATATATTTAACAGAAGTGTAAGTTTGATATGAAAAGCTGAACTAGTTACATTTGGAGAGAAATTTTATGCCTGAAGATGTCTTAGAGAACAACAATGTTGTCTTAAAGTATAACTTGATGGAAGAAGGAGAGTTTCTTTGATGAACCAAGGTGACTTAGAGATCAACATTGATGAACGAAGATGTCTTAGAAAGCTTCTCTGATGAACGAAAGGTTACTTAGAGAATAACTTTTGTTAGCTCTTTGAATAACTTTGATGACTTTGAGAATAACTTTGATAGCTCTGGGAATAACTTTTATGATTTTGAGAACATCTTTGATGTCTTGGAGAACAACATTGATGTTTAGAGAACAACTTTGATGACCAAGATTAACTTTAGATGTCTCTGAGAATAACTTTTATAACATAGAAATTAACTTTAGATGCCTCTGAAAATATCTTTGATGACTTCGAGAATAACATTTGATGACTCTGAGAATAACTTTTATGTCTTACATAATAACTTTAGATGTCTCTGAAAATAACTTTGATGAAAAAAGATGTCTTAGATTAACTTTTGATGACTTTGAAAACAAGTTTGATGAACAAAGATGTTTTGGAAAGTTTCTCTGACGAACGAAGGTAACTTAGAGATTAACTTTATGATTTAGAGAACATCTTTGATGTCTTAGAGAACAAGATTGATGTCTTAGAGAACAACTTGGATGAACAAAGATGTCTTAGAAAGCTTCTCTGATGAACGAAAAGATACTTAGAGAATAACTTTGACGACTGTATTTAACTTTTTGATGGCTCTGAGGACAGTTTTTGTTGAACGAGGATGTCTCGGAAGGCTTCTTTGAATAACAAAGGTGACTCTGAGAATGACTTTGATGTCTTAAAGAATAACTTTAGATGTCTCTGAGAATAACTTTTATGAACGAAGATGTCTGAGATTAACTTTGACGTCTCTTGGATTAACTTTTGTGGACATGAGAATATCTTTGGATAACTCTGAGATTAACTTTGATGTCTTTGAAACAACTTTGATGAATTGGAGAACGTCTTTGAGAACATGAGTAGTATTTTGTTAGCTCAGAGAATAACTTTTTGATGACATAGAGAATAACTTTTATGTCTTAGAGAAGAACATTGATGGTTTAGAGAGAATATCTTTGATGAAAAATGATGTCTTAGATTAACTTTGATGACTCTGTGAATAACTTTGATGACTTTGAGAACAAGTTTGATAGCTCTGAGAATTACTTTTATGCCTCTGAGAATAACTTTGAGGATGCAAGTAAATTTTTGAGTGTTTGAGAGTGTCTTTTGATATCTCGAAGAGTCCCATTGAAGTCTTAAAGGATGTCCTTGATGTCTCGAAGAGTGTCTTTGACTATATTTCTTACTTAACGACATATATTTTAGTTAGGAACAATAACGAATATGACTATTTTAAGCGAAGCGAAGTGAAAGGCTACTTTAGTTAAGAACAGTGTTGGAAAGAGGCTACACATGACTATTTCAGATGAGAGAAGTGATATTTCAGTTAAGAAATGACAAGGAAACATGATGAAGTAACTATTTTTTAGTTGACTGATGAATACTTTTAGTTATGGAAAAAGAGAAAACATGACGAGGGAGACTATTTTTTGCGCTCCCCAAAGTATAATGTCAGTTAAGAACAGCGATGAAAGATATCTTTGGTTATTTTTCTTACTTGACAAAACATAATTTTAGTTAAGCAAAAAGACAAAACATGATGAACATGGCTTTTTCTGTTGATTGATGGATAATTTTAGTTATGAAATGACAATGAAACATGAAGAACACGGTTATTTCTGATGGCTGGGGAATAAGTTTAGTTAAGAACAGTGCTGGAAAGATTCCTTTGACAATTTTTCTTACTTAGCGACATATAATTTTAGTTAAGAAGTTACAAGAAAGGTTTGTCTTTGTAAATTTGGAACTGAATAAAGTGTAGATTTTGTTTACGAACGGGGTTGGTAGAACTATTAAGTTGACTACGAGAATTACTTTGACATAGTTTTGCAAATAAAAACTTGGTGACTAAAATTGTTGAGGGAACTGTAATGCAGTATAATATTATTTGACAAAGAACTACTTAGTGAATGGAAGAAACAAAGAACATAAAAAAAAATTGAGGTTAAGTAAGGGAATGAACACAGTGAACATACGGTGAACACAGAAAACATGTAAGAAAAAGTTGATGAATAGAGTGAACGTGAAGGGAATATGAACTTAGAGAATATGAAGACATGATAAGGAACATAGGGAATACAAAGAATGAACACTGAACGTGTGAAGAATAAGCTAAGAACATTGAGAACATGAATATTGAGTATAAAAGTTATACAGAGAACATGAAAACATGATAAGGAGAATAGGGAATACAAAGAATGAGCAATGGACTTGTGAAGAACATGGAGAATATGACAAAGAATGTAGAAAACATGCAAGTGAAGGTGAAAAACGAAGTGATCTTGTGAGGAACATGAACTTGTAGAGGATCATGAATATTGACAAAGAACACAAAATATGGAAGTTAGCATGAATATTGAGTATAAAAGTTGTAAAGAGAACATGTGATGAACATGAAAACATAGAAAATATGACTAGAATTTGTAGAGAAAGTAATGAGACTAAGAGAAAGATTACAGAAAAAATGGAGATACTTGTGAAAATATGAACTGAATGGGACTGTGAACATTTGAAGAACATGGAGTGAACACAGAAAACATGGACAAAATGTGAAGAACACAGCTGAATATAGAGAAAATATGCAAATACAGTATGATTATTGAAGGTTTTGATATGTTGGGGATTGATACGTTGGGGATGAGAAGGGTAAAGTAATTACTCTGATAAACAGATAGGCTGGAGAGGGACTTGATCGAATATATTTATGTCTGATGATCTAAGGCTGAGGAAATGGAGCTTTGCTAATGTCCAGATTAATTTTACTACGTTAGAAAATAAGGTGATCTTAAATCTCAGGTGATTTAGTTGGAAAATAAAGAACTTGCACAAATGAACTAAGCTGGGGCACAAGAGTTGAAACTTGATAACTGAACTGGTTTTTATTTACTATGTCTGAAAATGTAGTTGGGTGATTTGGACTGAGAGTAATGAATTTACAAAAGTGAGCTTGGACAGAGGACAAGAGCTAGAGTTTTATAATTGTTTACTTCATATTTACTATGTCTGAAATACAGAGGGTAAAAATTTCAGGGAAATTGATGGGTTATTTACAAAGATATGAAAGAGAACTAAGGTGGGGACGAGAGCTGGAGCTCAGTAACTGACTTGATCTTATTTACTAACTTTGAAGTATGTCTGCTTTAAATTTCAGGGGGATTGGACTGCTAGTAGCGAAAATGTGGTCTCTGCCAAATTTGGGTCTTCAATTGGGACTCTGATGAATTTCGATCATGAACTGGACTCTGATGAAATTTTGAGCTTAAAACTGTCTCTGGCTAATTTTGCTCTCAAAGTAGACTCTGACGAATTTTGCTAGAAAACTGGACTCTGATGAATTTCGATCAAGAACTGGACTCTGATGAATTTTGCTCTCAAAGTAGACTCTGGCGAATTTCTGTTGATAATTGGACTCTGATGAAATATGAGCTTAAAACTGTCTCTGACTAATTTTGCTCTCAAAGTAGACTCTGGCGAATTTCTGTTGATAATTGGACTCTGATGAAATATGAGCTTAAAACTGTCTCTGACTAATTTTGCTCTCAAAGTAGACTCTGGCGAATTTCTGTTGATAATTGGACTCTGATGAAATATGAGCTTAAAACTGTCTCTGACTAATTTTGCTCTCAAAGTAGACTCTGGCGAATTTCTGTTGATAATTGGACTCTGATGAAATATGAGCTTAAAACTGTCTCTGACTAATTTTGCTCTCAAAGTAGACTCTGGCGAATTTCTGTTGATAATTGGACTCTGATGAAATATGAGCTTAAAACTGTCTCTGACTAATTTTGCTCTTTACAGGTGAAATAGCCGTAAATGGATATAAAACTAAATGTTATGGATAAGTGGTCTGTTTTCCTTAACAAAACATCTAAGACAATATTCTCTGAAAATGGTCCTTTTACAAATTCGGTCATAAACATATAAATAAACTTCTATGATTATTTGAAACTCTGAAAATAGTTGTAAGGAAATAGGAGGAGGAGAGAGAGGAGGGACGGTCGAGATATTATGGAGAAGATAAGATATGATAAGAGCCGACTGGCTGGCCGGGCGTAAAGTAAATAAAGGTGACGCGAGAGATTGCGAGGTAAGGGGGAGGGAGGTGATGTGATGTACGAAACCCTGAAAACCCTGGCTCACAAACACGAATTTCTAAATTTACATGAAAACTATGGCTTACACAGACGGATTTTGTAAGTTGAAAACATGTAAAACATGTCCGTAGAGTTCTCCTGGAAGCCCTAAAGAGCTACATACATTACTTGAATTTGTCCCATAAGGCCTTAACAAACTTCTATGTCTTGGAAATTATTTTTCGCATAAGAACTCTAACAAACTCATATGACATTATTTTTCATTATAAGAATTCCCTAATTCCAAATCTGTGACTCCCCAAATTCACCTGAAAACCCCAAAGCGCTACAGGGGAATTTACAAATTCACCTGAAACCCCGAAGCGCTACACACGAATTTCAAGAATAACAAAAATTCGTCTGTGCGTCTTACACCGCACAAGGGTTCCTCTGGCCTGAAAAAAAAAAAATTCGTCTGTGCGTCTTACACCCTACTACTTGTGTGTGTGTGTGCGTGTGTGTGTGTGTGTGTGTGTGTGTGTGTGTGTGTGTGTGTGTGTGTGTGTGTGTGTGTGTGTGTGTGTGTGTGTAGACCACAGACCAACACTAAGGGTTGTGTGTGTACTCACCTAGTTGTACTCACCTAGTTGTGCTTGCGGGGGTTGAGCTCTGGCTCTTTGGTCCCGCCTCTCAACTGTCAATCAACAGGTGTACAGGTTCCTGAGCCTATTGGGCTCTATCATATCTACACTTGAAACTGTGTATGGAGTCAGCCTCCACCACATCACTTCCTAATGCATTCCATTTGTCAACCACTCTGACACTAAAAAAGTTCTTTCTAATATCTCTGTGGCTCATTTGGGCACTCAGTTTCCACCTGTGTCCCCTAGTGCGTGTGCCCCTTGTGTTAAACAGCCTGTCTTTATCAACCCTGTCAATTCCCTTGAGGATGTTGAATGTGGTGATCATGTCCCCCTTAACTCTTCTGTCTTCCAACGAAGTGAGGTTTAATTCCCGTAGTCTCTCCTCGTAGCTCATACCTCTCAGCTCGGGTACTAGTCTGGTGGCAAACCTTTGAACCTTTTCCATTTTAGTCTTATGCTTGACTAGATATGGACTCCATGCTGGTGCCGCATACTCCAGGATTGGTCTGACATATGTGGTATATAATGTTCTGAAAGATTCCTTACATAAGTTTCTAAAGGCCGTTCTTATGTTAGCCAACCTGGCATATGCTGCTGATGTTATCCTCTTGATATGAGCATCAGGGGACAGGTCTGGCGTGATATCAACCCCCAGGTCTTTCTCTCTCTCGGACTCTTGAAGTATTTCATCTCCCAAGTGATACCTTGTATCTGGTCTCCTGCTTCCTACCCCTATCTTCATTACATTACATTTGCTTGGATTAAACTCTAACAGCCATTTGTTCGACCATTCCTGCAGCTTGTCCAGGTCTTCTTGAAGCCTCAAGCTGTCCTCCTCTGTCTTAATCCTTCTCATAATTTTGGCGTCGTCAGCAAACATTGAGAGGAATGAGTCTATACCCTCTGGGAGATCATTTACGTATATCAGAAACAGGATAGGTCCAAGTACAGAGCCCTGTGGGACTCCACTGGTGACTTCACGCCAGTCTGAGGTCTCACCCCTCACTGTAACTCTCTGCTTCCTATTGTTTAGGTACTCCCTTATCCACTGGAGCGCCCTACCAGTTACTCCTGCCTGTTTCTCTAGCTTATGCATCAACCTTTTATGGGGTACTGTGTCAAAGGCTTTCCGACAGTCCAAAAAAATGCAGTCCGCCCACCCTTCTCTTTCTTGTTTAATCTTTGTCACCTGATCATAGAATTCTATCAATCCTGTAAGGCAAGATTTACCCTCCCTGAACCCATGTTGATGGGTTGTCACGAAGTCTCTTCTCTCCAGATGTGTTACTAGGTTTTTTCTCACAATCTTCTCCATCACCTTGCATGGTATGCGTGTGTGTGTGTGTGTGTGTGTGTGTGTGTGTGTGTGTGTGTGTGTGTGTGTGTGTGTGTGTGTGTGTGTGTGTGTGTGTGTGTGAGTGTGTGTGTGTGTGTGTGTGAGTGTAGACCACAGACCAACACTAAGGGTTGTGTGTGTGTGTGTGTGTGTGTGTGTGTGTGTGTGTGTGTGTGTGTGTGTGTGTGTGTGTGTGTGTGTGTGTGTGTGTGTGTGCGTGTTTGTGTGTGTGTGTGTGTGAGTGTAGACCACAGACCAACACTAAGGGTTGTGTGTGTGTGTGCGTGTGTGTGTTTACTAGTTGTGTTTTTGTGGGGGTTGAGCTTTGCTCTTTCGGCCCGCCTCTCAACTGTCAATCAACTGTTTACTAACTACTTTTTTTTTTTCCACACCACACACACACACACCCCAGGAAGCAGCCCGTGACAGCGGACTAACTCCCAGGTACCTATTTACTGCTAGGTAACAGGGGCACTTAGAGTGAAAGAAACTTTGCCCATTTGTTTCTGCCTCGTGCGGGAATCGAACCCGCGCCACAGAATTACGAGTCCTGCGCGCTATCCACCAGGCTACGAGGCCCCTAAACAAATGTGTGTGTGTGTGTGTGTGTGTCTGAGTGTAGACCACAGAACAACACTAAGGGTTGTGTGTGTGTGTGAGTGTGTGTGTGTGTGTGTGTGTGTGTGTGTGTGTGTGTGTGTGTGTGTGTGTGTGTGTGTGTGTGTGTGTGTGTGTGTGTGTGTGTGTGTGAGTGTGTGTGTGTGTGTGTGTGTGTGTGTGTGTGTGTGTGTGTGTGTGTGTGTGTGTGTGTGTGTGTGTGTGTGTGTACTCACCTAGTTGTACTCACCTAGTTGTGTTTGCGGGGGTTGAGCTCTGGCTCTTTGGTCCCGCCTCTCAACCGTCAATCAACAGGTGTACAGATTCCTGAGCCTATCGGGCTCTGTCATATCTACACTTGAAACTGTGTATGGAGTGAGCCTCCACCACATCACCCCCTAATGCATTCCATTTGTCAACCACTCTGACACTAAAAAAGTTCTTTCTAATATCTCTGTGGCTCATTTGGGCACTCAGTTTCCACCTGTGTCCCCTTGTGCGTGTTCCCCTTGTGTTAAATAGACTGTCTTTATCTACCCTATCAATCCCCTTCAGAATCTTGAATGTGGTGATCATGTCCCCCCTAACTCTTCTGTCTTCCAGCGAAGTGAGGTTTAATTCCCGTAGTCTCTCCTCGTAGCTCATACCTCTCAGCTCGGGTACTAGTCTGGTGGCAAACCTTTGAACCTTTTCCAGTTTAGTCTTATCCTTGACTAGATATGGACTCCATGCTGGGGCTGCATACTCCAGGATTGGCCTGACATATGTGGTATACAAAGTTCTGAATGATTCTTTACACAAGTTTCTGAATGCCGTTCGTATGTTGGCCAGCTTGGCATATGCCGCTGATGTTATCCGCTTGATATGTGCTGCAGGAGACAGGTCTGGCGTCATATCAACCCCCAAGTCTTTTTCCTTCTCTGACTCCTGAAGAATTTCCTCTCCCAGATGATACCTTGTATCTGGCCTCCTGCTCCCTACACCTATCTTCATTACATTACATTTGGTTGGGTTAAACTCTAACAACCATTTGTTCGACCATTCCTTCAGCTTGTCTAGGTCTTCTTGAAGCCTCAAACAGTCCTCTTCTGTTTTAAT
>NC_091154.1:19760458-19765458 GCF_040958095.1 Procambarus clarkii
CATAATTTTTGCATCGTCGGCAAACATTGAGAGGAACGAATCTATACCCTCTGGGAGATCATTTACATATACCAGAAACAGTATAGGTCCAAGGACTGACCCCTGCGGGACTCCACTTGTGACGTCTCGCCAATCTGAGACCTCACCCCTCACACAGACTCGTTGTCTCCTGTTGCTTAGGTATTCCTCTATCCACCGGAGTACCTTCCCTCTCACTCCAGCCTGCATCTCCAACTTTCGCACTAGCCTCTTGTGTGGCACTGTATCAAAGGCTTTCTGACAATCCAAAAATATGCAGTCTGCCCACCCTTCTCTTTCTTGCCTTATTTTTGTTGCCTGGTCGTAGAATTCAAGTAACCCTGTGAGGCAGGACCTGCCATCCCTGAACCCATGTTGATGCTGTGTTACAAAGTTCCTTCGCTCCAGATGCTCCACTAGTTTTTTTCGCACAATCTTCTCCATCAGCTTGCATGGTATGCAGGTTAGGGACACTGGCCTGTAGTTCAGTGCCTCCTGTCTATCCCCTTTCTTGTATATCGGGACTACGTTAGCTGCTTTCCAAGTATCTGGCAGTTCCCCTGTTGCCAGTGATTTGTTATACACTATGGAGAGTGGTAGGCTCAGTTCTCTTGCTCCTTCCTTTAGAACCCAAGGGGAGATTCCATCTGGGCCTATAGCCTTCGTCACGTCCAACTCTAGTAAACACTTCCTTACATCCCCACTGGTAATCTCAAACTCTTCCAGTGGTTCCTGGTTAGCTATTCCCTCACTTACCTCTGGAATTTCTCCTTGTTCTAAGGTGAAGACCTCCTGGAATTTCTTATTCAATTCCTCACACACTTCCTTGTCATTTGTAGTGAATCCTTCCGCCCCTATCCTTAATCTCATAACCTGTTCCTTTACTGTTGTTTTTCTCCTAATGTGGCTATGCAACAATTTAGGCTGAGTCTTTGCCTTGCTTGCGATGTCATTTCGTATGTGTGTGTGTGTGTGTGTGTGTGTGTGTGTGTGTCTGTGTGTGTGTGAGTGTAGACCACAGACCAACACTAGGGGTTGAGTGTGTGTGTGTGTGTGTGTGTGTGTGTGTGTGTGTGTGTGTGTGTGTGTGTAGACCACAGACCAACACTAAGGGTTGTGTGTGTGTGTGTGTGTATGTGTGTGTGTCTGTGTGTGTGTGTGTGTGTGTGAGTGTAGACTACAGACCAACACTAAGGGTTGTGTGTGTGTGTGTGTGTGTGTGTGTGTGTGTGAGTGTACCTACCTTGAGGTTACCTTGAGGTGCTTCCGGGGCTTAGCGTCCCCGCGGCCGGGTCGTCGACCAGGCCTCCTGGTTGCCGGACTGATCAACCAGGCTGTTGGACGCGGCTGCTCGCAGCCTGACGTATGAGTCACAGCCTGGTGGATCAGGTATCCTTTGGAGGTGCTTATCCAGTTCTCTCTTGAACACTGTGAGGGGTCGGCCAGTTATGCCCCTTATGTGTAGTGGAAGCGTGTTGAACAGTCTCGGACCTCTGATGTTGATAGAGTTCTCTCTCAGAGTACCTGTTGCACCTCCGCTTTTCAACGGGGGTATTCTGCACATCCTGCCATGTCTTCTGGTCTCATGTGATGTTATTTCTGTGTGCAGGTTTGGGACCAGCCCCTCTAATATTTTCCACGTGTAAATTATTATGTACCTCGTCCGCCTGCGCTCAAGGGAGTACAGTTTTAGGCTCTTTTGTCGGTCCCAATAGTTTAGATGTTTTACTGAGTGGATTCTAGCAGTAAAGGATCTCTGCACGCTCTCCAGGTCAGCAATTTCTCCAGCTTTGAAAGGTGCTGTCATTGTGCAGCAGTACTCCACTCTAGAGAGCACAAGCGTTTTGAAAAGTATCATCATCGGTATAGCATCTCTAGTGTGAAAAGTTCTTGTTATCCAACCTGTCATTTTTCTTGCAGTTGTGACGGCTACTTTATTGTGTTCTTTAAAGGTAAGGTCTTCCGACATGAGTGCACCCAGATCCTTTACATTGCCTTTTCGTTCTATGTTATGATTTGCCTGAGTTTTGTACGTGGTTTCCGTTTTTATATTTTAATTTTTTCCATAGCGCATGAGCTGGAACTTATCTTCGTTAAACACCATATTATTTTCTGTAGCCCATAGAAAGACCTGATCTACATCTGATTGGAGGTTTGCCGTGTCCTCTATGTTGCCAACTCTCATGAAGATCCTAGTGTCACCTGCAAAGGATGATACAGTGCTATAGGTTGTGTTCTTGTCTATGTCCGAAATGAGGATGAGAAAAAGTACTGGAGCAAGCACAGTACCCTGGGGGACTGAGCTCTTCACGGTTGATGGGCTGGATTTTATTTTGTTGACTATTACACATTGGGTTCTGTTGGTCAGGAAATTGTAGATCCATCTGCCTATTTTTCAGGTAATTCCTTTTGAACGCATTTTATGTGCAATAACGCCATGGTCACATTTATCAAAAGCTTTTGCGAAATCTGTGTAAATTACATCCGCGTTTTGTTTGTCTTCCATAGCATCTAATGCCATATCATAGTGGTCCAGCAACTGCGACAGGCAAGAGCGCCCTGTTCTGAAACCATGTTGTCCGGGGTTATGGAGTTGCTGTGATTCCATGTATTTTGTGATTTTACTTCTTAGCACTCTCTCAAAAATTTTTATGATGTGCGATGTTAGCGCTATCGGTCTGTAATTTTTTGCCTCTGCCTTATTTCCTCCTTTATGAAGTGGTGCTATCTCTGCTGTTTTTAGTATATCAGGAATAACGCCAGTATCTAGGCTTTGTCTCCACAGAATGTGAAGGGCCTTCGATAGTGGTTTTTTACAGTTCTTTATGAATATGGAGTTCCAAGAATCCGGGCCTGGTGCAGAGTGCATAGGCATACTGTTTATGGCTTCTTCAAAATCCAGTGGGGATAGGGTGACGTCTGATATATGATTTGATGTTGGTATCGTATCCATGAAAAATTCATTTGGGTTATCAATCTTTAGTGTGTTTAATGGCTCGCTGAAAACAGAGTCGTACTGCGTCCTCAGTAGCTCGCTCATTTCTTTGTTGTCATCGGTGAAAGTTCCATCTCCCTTTCGCAGGGGCCCGATACTAGATGTGGTTATTGATCTTGATTTTGCATAGGAGAAAAAATATTTCGGATTTCTTTCTATTTCACTGATGGCCTTTTGCTCTCTTTGCCTCTCCTGGGTTTTGTATGATTCTTGTAGCTTCCGTTCAATTGTTTCTATTTCTCTACCTAACCTTCTTCGCCGTTCTTGAGATAGGGTGCGACTCTCAAGTTGTTCCGCGATTCGTTTTCTTCGCCTATATAGGGAACGACGTTCCCGTTCCAATCTGCATCTCTTCCTCTTTTTTCTTAGAGGTATGCGGTTTGAACATATTTCTAGTGCTACTGAGCTTATTTTTTCCAGGCACTGGTTCAGGTTTGCATTTTCTAGCTGTTCTTCCCAGTTATTTTCTGTGAAGTCCTGGTTTATTTGCTCCCAGTTTATCTGTTTATTATTGAAGTTGAATTTGCTGAAATCTCCTCCACCGGAAATCTGGACTGGTTTTGAAGGTCTACTCCCCATGGTTGTCATAACTTCAATTAAGTTGTGATCTGAGTAACAGGTATTTGTAATCATTATGTTCCTGATCAATTCATCATTATTAGTGAAAATGGGGTCCAGCGTGTTCTCCTTCCTAGTTGGTTCTATTATTTGCTGGTTTAAGGCAAACCTGTCACACATCCGTAGCAGGTCATTTGCATGTGCCTGTTCATTTAGGCTACTTCCTGGTATTCTTTCTGATATTACTGTATTAGCCAGGTGCTTCCATTTCAGGTGCCGTAGGTTGAAGTCCCCAAGCAGGATGATGTTCGGAGCTGGATTTGTGAGGTTTTCCAAGCAGTGTTCTATTTTCATTAGTTGGTCTTTAAACTGCTGAGGGTTTGCCTCCGGTGACTTATATACAAGGACAATAACTACATTTAAAATCTCTATTTTGATTATCAGCACTTCCACCATATCATTTGAGGTGTTTAGCAGCTCAGTACAGATGAGTGTGTCTTTGATGTAGAGGCTGACCCCACCACGAAGCCGGTGTTTCCTATCACATCTGAAAAGATTGTACTCTGAGATCCATATTTCACCATCATGGTAGTCCTTTGTGTGGGTTTCTGTTAGGGCTGCAAACACTGCATTTGCCTCATGAAGGAGACCATCTATAAATTGAACTTTGTTGGATTTGCGTGTTTTTATACTCTGGATGTTGGCAAATATAAATGATGTTATCGTGTTAGTGGAAGTGCTGGAAGCCTTACTTGGTGTTAATATCTGAGGCTCTGGTAAGGAGGCCACTGTGTTTGCGTCCAGGGGGTGTCATTTTGGAAGTGGTTCGTCCAGTTTTGGTAGTAGGACGGGTGTTGTGTGGTGTAGTAGTACCTGTGTGCTTGTTGATAATTTGTATTCCAGTCTTGTGGGTATCTCCGTTCCCCTCTGTAATCCTGTAGTGGTTCCATCTGACTGTTCCTCTCTCTTATATTTACTACTCTGTTTCTGCCTTCCTCTAAAAAATTTCCAGTAGTGTCATATTGATCTTCCCGTCTGTAACGCTCTGTAACTCTCACGTGGAATTTCGGACACTGAAGATTGTAGCATTTTTTGTCCCTAATTGAAAGTTGACATAATTTAGGGGGGAAGTATCTACACCCTGTTCCAAAATGGCATGTACCCCTCTCCAGCATGTTCCTGCATTTTCGAGGATGCAGAAAATGGCATTTTGCTCCTAATTTTCCATATTTGCATATTCCTTAAGCGTATAATTTGCAAATGTGTTCCGGTTTTGCGTTTTTCAAGGTATTTATATCTGTGTCTGTCTTGTCTACCTCATTATTGGAGCCATCTCCGTCTTTCGTCCCAATTCCTTCATCTACGCACTCTGTCTCACTGTTACTCTCATCGTTTATGTTACCTGCCTCTGCTATAGTGCTGTTATTTT
>NC_091154.1:19772958-19775458 GCF_040958095.1 Procambarus clarkii
CGCCGTTCTGATGTTAGCCAGCCTCGCATATGCCGCTGACGTTATTCTCTTTATGTGGGCTTCAGGAGACAGGTTTGGTGTGATATCAACTCCTAGATCTTTCTCTCTGTCTGTTTCATTAAGTACTTCATCTCCTATTTTGTATCCTGTGCCTGGCCTCCTTTTTCCACTGCCTAGTTTCATTACTTTGCATTTACTCGGGTTGAACTTCAACAGCCATTTGTTGGACCATTCACTCAATCTATCCAGGTCATCTTGTAGCCTCCTACTATCATCCTCTGTTTCAATCCTCCTCATAATTTTTGCATCGTCGGCAAACATTGAGAGGAACGAATCTATACCCTCTGGGAGATCATTTACATATACCAGAAACAGTATAGGTCCAAGGACTGACCCCTGCGGGACTCCACTTGTGACGTCTCGCCAATCTGAGACCTCACCCCTCACACAGACTCGTTGTCTCCTGTTGCTTAGGTACTCCTCTATCCACCGGAGTACCTTCCCTCTCACTCCAGCCTGCATCTCCAACTTTCGCACTAGCCTCTTGTGTGGCACTATATCAAAGGCTTTCTGACAATCCAAAAATATGCAGTCTGCCCACCCTTCTCTTTCTTGCCTTATTTTTGTTGCCTGGTCGTAGAATTCAAGTAACCCTGTGAGGCAGGACCTGCCATCCCTGAACCCATGTTGATGCTGTGTTACAAAGTTCCTTCGCTCCAGATGCTCCACTAGTTTTTTTCGCACAATCTTCTCCATCAGCTTGCATGGTATGCAGGTTAGGGACACTGGCCTATAGTTCAGTGCCTCCTGTCTATCCCCTTTCTTGTATATCGGGACTACGTTAGCTGCTTTCCAAATATTTGGCAGTTCCCCTGTTGCCAGTGATTTGTTATACACTATGGAGAGTGGTAGGCACAGTTCTCTTGCTCCTTCCTTTAGAACCCAAGGGGAGATTCCATCTGGGCCTATAGCCTTCGTCACGTCCAACTCTAGTAAACACTTCCTTACTTCCCCACTGGTAATCTCAAACTCTTCCAGTGGTTCCTGGTTAGCTATTCCCTCACTTACCTCTGGAATTTCTCCTTGCTCTAAGGTGAAGACCTCCTGGAATTTCTTATTCAATTCCTCACACACTTCCTTGTCATTTGTAGTGAATCCTTCCGCCCCTATCCTTAATCTCATAACCTGTTCCTTTACTGTTGTTTTTCTCCTAATGTGGCTATGCAACAATTTAGGCTGAGTCTTTGCCTTGCTTGTGATGTCATTTTCGTATTGTCTTTCTGCCTCTCTTCTCATCCTGACATATTCATTCCTGGCATTCTGGTATCTTTCTCTGCTGTCCAGTGTCCTGTTATTCCTATAGTTTCTCCATGCCCTTTTACTTTGCTGCTTAGCTAGCCTACATCTCTGATTAAACCATGGGTTTCTCATCTTCATTTCTATGTTTTCCTTTTGGACTGGGACAAACTTGTTTGCTGCGTCCTTGCACTTCTGCGTGATGTAATCCATCATATCTTGGGCCGTCTTTCCCCTGAGCTCTGTTTCCCATGCTATATCTGTTAGGAATTTTCTTATCCCCTCATAGTTTCCCTTTCGGTAAGCTAACCTTTTGGTTTCGGTATCCCTCCTCGAGTTCAATAACCCTTCTTCAATCAAGTACTCAAACACCAGTACACTGTGGTCGCTCATTCCTACTGGGTCCTCAAAACCGATTTCTCTTATGTCGGAGTCGTTCAGAGTGAAGACTAGGTCGAGTCTCGCTGGTTCGTCATTGCCTCTCATCCTTGTGGGTTCTCCGACATGCTGGGTTAAAAAGTTGCTTGTCACCACCTCCAATAGTTTGGCTCTCCACGTATCCTCGCCTCCATGCGGTTCCTTGTTCTCCCAGTCAATCTTTCCGTGATTGAAGTCGCCCATGATGAGCAGGTGGGATCTATTTCTACAGGCAGCAGAGGCTGCCCTCTCAATTATAGTGTTAACTGCCTTGTTGTTGTTTTCATACTCTTGACTGGGTCTCCTGTCATTTGGTGGAGGGTTGTATATTACTGCTACTACTATTCTTGGTCCTCCCATTGTTATGGTGCCTGCTATGTAGTCTCTGAACTCCTCACAGCCCGGGATGGCCATCTCCTTAAAACTCCATTCCCTTCTCATGAGTAGGGCCACTCCGCCTCCTCCCCTACCTTCCCTCTCTTTCCTTATTACTGTATACTCCTGGGGAAACACGGCATTCGTTATGATTCCAGAGAGTTTTGTTTCAGTGAGTCCGATTACATCTGGGTTAACTTCTTGTGCTCTTTCCCTTAGTTCACTTGTCTTGCTTGTGATCCCATCTATGTTCGAGTACATCACCCTGAAACTGACTCTCTTCTGCTTCTTTTCTGGGGGGGGGGACCTTTGGGATCTGGCGTGAGTGGGAGCTGGGGGGACCTGGCACGGGGGGATTGGTGGAGGAGGGAGGGCTTGGGGTGGTGGGGGAGAGGGGGAGGGTACAGGGGGT
>NC_091154.1:19780458-19782958 GCF_040958095.1 Procambarus clarkii
ACCTCTGGAATTTCTCCTTGCTCTAAGGTGAAGACCTCCTGGAATTTCTTATTCAATTCCTCACACACTTCCTTGTCATTTGTAGTGAATCCTTCCGCCCCTATCCTTAATCTCATAACCTGTTCCTTTACTGTTGTTTTTCTCCTAATGTGGCTATGCAACAATTTAGGCTGAGTCTTTGCCTTGCTTGTGATGTCATTTTCGTATTGTCTTTCTGCCTCTCTTCTCATCCTGACATATTCATTCCTGGCATTCTGGTATCTTTCTCTGCTCTCCAGTGTCCTGTTATTCCTATAGTTTCTCCATGCCCTTTTACTTTGCTGCTTAGCTAGCCTACATCTCTGATTAAACCATGGGTTTCTCATCTTCATTTCTATGTTTTCCTTTTGGACTGGGACAAACTTGTTTGCTGCGTCCTTGCACTTCTGCGTGATGTAATCCATCATATCTTGGGCCGTCTTTCCCCTGAGCTCTGTTTCCCATGCTATATCTGTTAGGAATTTTCTTATCCCCTCATAGTTTCCCTTTCGGTAAGCTAACCTTTTGGTTTCGGTATCCCTCCTCGAGTTCAATAACCCTTCTTCAATCAAGTACTCAAACACCAGTACACTGTGGTCGCTCATTCCTACTGGGTCCTCAAAACCGATTTCTCTTATGTCGGAGTCGTTCAGAGTGAAGACTAGGTCGAGTCTCGCTGGTTCGTCATTGCCTCTCATCCTTGTGGGTTCTCCGACATGCTGGGTTAAAAAGTTGCTTGTCACCACCTCCAATAGTTTGGCTTTCCACGTATCCTCGCCTCCATGCGGTTCCTTGTTCTCCCAGTCAATCTTTCCGTGATTGAAGTCGCCCATGATGAGCAGGTGGGATCTATTTCTACAGGCAGCAGAGGCTGCCCTCTCAATTATAGTGTTAACTGCCTTGTTGTTGTTTTCATACTCTTGACTGGGTCTCCTGTCATTTGGTGGAAGGTTGTATATTACTGCTACTACTATTCTTGGTCCTCCCATTGTCATGGTGCCTGCTATGTAGTCTCTGAACTCCTCACAGCCCGGGATGGCCATCTCCTTAAAACTCCATTCCCTTCTCATGAGTAGGGCCACTCCGCCTCCTCCCCTACCTTCCCTCTCTTTCCTTATTACTGTATACTCCTGGGGAAACACAGCATTCGTTATGATTCCAGAGAGTTTTGTTTCAGTGAGTCCGATTACATCTGGGTTAACTTCTTGTGCTCTTTCCCTTAGTTCACTTGTCTTGCTTGTGATCCCATCTATGTTCGAGTACATCACCCTGAAACTGACTCTCTTCTGCTTCTTTTCTGGGGGGGACCTTTGGGATCTGGCGTGAGTGGGAGCTGGGGGGACCTGGCACGGGGGGATTGGTGGAGGAGGGAGGGCTTGGGGTGGTGGGGGAGAGGGGGAGGGTACAGGGGGTGGATAAGAGGGGGAGGGTACAGGGGGTGGATAAGAGGGGGAGGGTACAGGGGGTGGGTAAGAGAGGGAGGGTTGGGGAAGCATGGGGGGAGGAGAGGCAGTGGGGGATAGGGGAGATGGGGGGGCTTGGGGGGAGAGAAAAAGGTGGAGGGCTTGGGGGGCGTGGGGGAAAAGGGAGGGCTGAGGTGGGTGAGGAAGAGGGGAGGGTTTAGGGGAGTGGGGGAGAGGGGAAGACTTAGGTGGGGTCGGGGAGAGTGGGGGGCTTAGGGGGGAGGGGGGGAAGGGAGGGCATGGGGGTGGGAGAGACGGGAAGGCATGTGGGAGAAGGGAGGGCATGGGGGATGGGGGAGAAGGGAGGTCCTGGGGAGAGGGGTGAGGGGGAGAAGGGGGGTGGGTGGGGTGTGTGTGTGTGTGTGTGTGTGTGTGTGTGTGTGTGTGTGTGTGTGTGTGTGTGTGTGTGTGTGTGTGTGTGTGTGTAGACCACAGACCAGCACTAAGGGTTTTGTGTGTGTGTGTGTGTGTGTGTGTGTGTGTGTGTGTGTGTGTGTGTGTGTGTGTGTGTGCGTGTGTGTGTGTGTGCGTGTGTGTGTGTGTATGTGTGTGTGTGTGAGTGTAGACCACAGACCAACACTAAGGGTTGTGTGTGTGTGTGTGTGTGTGTGTGTGTGTGTGTGTGTGTGTGTGTGTGTCTGTGTGAGTGTAGACCACAGACCAACACTAAGGGTTGTGTGTGTGTGTGTGTGTGTGTGTGTGTGTGTGTGTGTGTGTGTGTGTGTGTGTGTGTGTGTGTGTGTGTGTGTGTGTGTGTGTGTGTGTGTGTGTGTGTGTGTGGACCACAGACCAACACTAAGGGTTGTGTGTGTGTATGTGTGTGTGTGTGTGTGTGTGTGTGTGTGTGTGTGTGTGTGTGTGTGTGTGTGTGTGTGTGTGTGTGTGTGTGTGTGTGTGTGTGTGTGTGTGTAGACCACAGACCAACACTTAGGGTTGTGTGTGTGTGTGTGTGTGTGTGTGTGTGTGTGTGTAGACCACAAACCAACACTAAGGGTTGTGTGTGTACTCACCTAGTTGTA
>NC_091154.1:19785458-19787958 GCF_040958095.1 Procambarus clarkii
CCACCACATCACTTCCTAATGCATTCCATTTACTAACTACTCTGACACTGAAAAAGTTCTTTCTAACGTCTCTGTGGCTCATTTGGGTACTCAGCTTCCACCTGTGTCCCCTTGTTCGCGTCCCACCAGTGTTGAATTGTTCATCCTTGTTTACCCGGTCGATTCCCCTAAGGATTTTGTAGGTTGTGATCATGTCCCCCCTTACTCTTCTGTCTTCCAGTGTCGTAAGGTGCATTTCCCGCAGCCTTTCCTCATAACTCATGCCTCTTAGTTCTGAGACTAGTCTAGTAGCATACCTTTGGACCTTTTCCAGCTTCGTCTTGTGCTTGACAAGGTACGGGCTCCATGCTGGGGCCGCATACTCCAGGATTGGTCTTACATATGTGGTGTACACGATTCTGAATGATTCCTTACACAGGTTCCTGAACGCCGTTCTGATGTTAGCCAGCCTCGCATATGCCGCAGACGTTATTCTCTTTATGTGGGCTTCAGGAGACAGATTTGGTGTGATATCAACTCCTAGATCTTTCTCTCTGTCTGTTTCATTAAGTACTTCATCTCCTATTCTGTATCCTGTGCCTGGCCTCCTGTTTCCACTGCCTAGTTTCATTACTTTGCATTTACTCGGGTTGAACTTCAACAGCCATTTGTTGGACCATTCACTCAGTCTATCCAGGTCATCTTGTAGCCTCCTACTATCATCCTCTGTTTCAATCCTCCTCATAATTTTTGCATCGTCGGCAAACATTGAGAGGAACGAATCTATACCCTCTGGGAGATCATTTACATATACCAGAAACAGTATAGGTCCAAGGACTGACCCCTGCGGGACTCCACTTGTGACGTCTCGCCAATCTGAGACCTCACCCCTCACACAGACTCGTTGTCTCCTGTTGCTTAGGTACTCCTCTATCCACCGGAGTACCTTCCCTCTCACTCCAGCCTGCATCTCCAACTTTCGCACTAGCCTCTTGTGTGGCACTATATCAAAGGCTTTCTGACAATCCAAAAATATGCAGTCTGCCCACCCTTCTCTTTCTTGCCTTATTTTTGTTGCCTGGTCGTAGAATTCAAGTAACCCTGTGAGGCAGGACCTGCCATCCCTGAACCCATGTTGTTGCTGTGTTACAAAGTTCCTTCGCTCCAGATGCTCCACTAGTTTTTTTCGCACAATCTTCTCCATCAGCTTGCATGGTATGCAGGTTAGGGACACTGGCCTATAGTTCAGTGCCTCCTGTCTATCCCCTTTCTTGTATATCGGGACTACGTTAGCTGCTTTCCAAATATTTGGCAGTTCCCCTGTTGCCAGTGATTTGTTATACACTATGGAGAGTGGTAGGCACAGTTCTCTTGCTCCTTCCTTTAGAACCCAAGGGGAGATTCCATCTGGGCCTATAGCCTTCGTCACGTCCAACTCTAGTAAACACTTCCTTACTTCCCCACTGGTAATCTCAAACTCTTCCAGTGGTTCCTGGTTAGCTATTCCCTCACTTACCTCTGGAATTTCTCCTTGCTCTAAGGTGAAGACCTCCTGGAATTTCTTATTCAATTCCTCACACACTTCCTTGTCATTTGTAGTGAATCCTTCCGCCCCTATCCTTAATCTCATAACCTGTTCCTTTACTGTTGTTTTTCTCCTAATGTGGCTATGCAACAATTTAGGCTGAGTCTTTGCCTTGCTTGTGATGTCATTTTCGTATTGTCTTTCTGCCTCTCTTCTCATCCTGACATATTCATTCATGGCATTCTGGTATCTTTCTCTGCTCTCCAGTGTCCTGTTATTCCTATAGTTTCTCCATGCCCTTTTACTTTGCTGCTTAGCTAGCCTACATCTCTGATTAAACCATGGGTTTCTCATCTTCATTTCTATGTTTTCCTTTTGGACTGGGACAAACTTGTTTGCTGCGTCCTTGCACTTCTGCGTGATGTAATCCATCATATCTTGGGCCGTCTTTCCCCTGAGCTCTGTTTCCCATGCTATATCTGTTAGGAATTTTCTTATCCCCTCATAGTTTCCCTTTCGGTAAGCTAACCTTTTGGTTTCGGTATCCCTCCTCGAGTTCAATAACCCTTCTTCAATCAAGTACTCAAACACCAGTACACTGTGGTCGCTCATTCCTACTGGGTCCTCAAAACCGATTTCTCTTATGTCGGAGTCGTTCAGAGTGAAGACTAGGTCGAGTCTCGCTGGTTCGTCATTGCCTCTCATCCTTGTGGGTTCTCCGACATGCTGGGTTAAAAAGTTGCTTGTCACCACCTCCAATAGTTTGGCTTTCCACGTATCCTCGCCTCCATGCGGTTCCTTGTTCTCCCAGTCAATCTTTCCGTGATTGAAGTCGCCCATGATGAGCAGGTGGGATCTATTTCTACAGGCAGCAGAGGCTGCGCTCTCAATTATAGTGTTAACTGCCTTGTTGTTGTTTTCATACTCTTGACTGGGTCTCCTGTCATTTGGTGGAGGGTTGTATATTATTGCTACTACTATTCTTGGTCCTCCCAT
>NC_091154.1:19795458-19805458 GCF_040958095.1 Procambarus clarkii
TCTACACTGACCGGTTACATACTCTAGTCAGTCTACTACATATATACATTATGATACTACAGTGTGGTCCCGTGTATAATATCTATCTCCAGGTACCGCCCTATCAATCCTGGACCCTACTGACAGCTGTCACTCAGCTGCTTCTCTAGCCTGGCGAGGCTCTGAGACAACTCTTACCGTGAATTTCCACCGGTATGGATCACACTGTAATAGTACTCATTTCTACTGCCCTCTTTCCCTTATTTTTTTTTCCTCATTTCCCAAGTCACTACCACACTAGCTGACAACACTTAGCTTGCTTGCTCCTCATGCGTCGACAAGATGTGGCCCTAGGCTGTCCCGGGAAAGTGGCCAAGGCATGTGGCCACCGCGTGGCCCACAGCGCCCCTCCCGAGCTGAGAGGGGGGTGGGGTGGTAGTGGTAGCCGTCGCGCGGGCAGGCGGCTGGGTGGCCTGGGGGTGGCCACGGATAGCGCATGACGTCATAGCACCCCAGCCGGCTGAGCTGGTGCGCGGGGTGGGGGTGGGGTTTGGCCGCGCGGGTGGCCCCCCCAAGCAGCTGGCCAAGGTGGGCGGCACGGGTGGCCGCGGGCGGGGGCGCACATGGGTGCCTCAGGCTGGCAGGCTGCCGTCCACAGGAGTACCCACGCGGCTGGGGAATCACAACCCCATCAGACTAGAGCCTGCCTTGCTCTACACTGGGGTGACAATGGCCGGCGGCGTCCCCACACTGATGCAGCCTGGCGGAATCCAAAAATCCAACAGGGGCCTGTAATATCACACTCACTTACACTGCCCAACACCAATTGTCCATTGCCACTAGACAGGATACTCGACCCACCTGTTACACCATGAGGCTCCAGCTGCCCCATGGGTGAACACTGTCAACTGTCTCTTTACTGTTCCTTACGTAAATCCTTGGCCCCAATTCACCTAATTGGGCCTTGACACAACCCCTGATGGCAGGAGTGCCATATTCGATGAGTAATTTGGACGACAGAAGAGATTAACGGGGGTGGAGGGGGAAAACTCCCCCGCTCCACCCAGACACGTCCTAGTCCACCTGCTACCCTGCTCAGACTGACGATTTCCCGGGAAATCAAAATGCCCATACCTTCTCCCTACCTTGTCTTGACCAATCAGCCTGGAGCCGGCACGGCTCCCTCGTGCCGCATCCAACCATA
This sequence comes from Procambarus clarkii, assembly GCF_040958095.1. NCBI lineage: Eukaryota > Metazoa > Arthropoda > Malacostraca > Decapoda > Cambaridae > Procambarus > Procambarus clarkii. The sequence continues at coordinate 19,796,642 of NC_091154.1, forward strand.
GCTCTTCGCGCCAAAACTAGGCTTGGAGCACACATGCCCAACCCAATCACCTCTCTCCGTCACCCTCGGGCGTCCTGTGACGTCACAAGGAGGGTGAGGCCTAAGGAGAGAGGCGTGATGTCTCCCATGTGAGGGGGGGGGGGGGGGAAAGGCAACGTTCACTCCACTCTTCCCCCACCTCTAACGGTTTTAGTCCAGTACCTCACATCCTATTTCACAGAAACAGGAAAATCTCTGTAATTCTCTCTACAGAGCAATCACAGACTTCTGACTACTCACAAATGATAGTCCATAACATAAGCTTTCATTCAACACCCAAAAAGCATATGTTATTTTGAAAGCTTCAGTTTCTAGAGTGACTAGCCTAATCTAGAAACTAGGAAAACTAGCTGAGGGATCTAGATCCCTCACATGTGTGTGTGTGTGTGTGTGTGTGTGTGTGTGTGTGTGAGTGTAGACCACAGACCAACACTAAGGGTTGTGTGTGTGTGTGTGTGTGTGTGTGTGTGTGTGTGTGTGTGTGTGTGTGTGTGTGTGTGTGTGGTGTGTGTGTGTGTGTGCGTGTGTGTGAGTGTAGACCACAGACCAACACTAAGGGTTGTACTCACCTAGTTGTACTCACCTAGTTGTGTTTGCGGGGGTTGAGCTCTGGCTCTTTGGTCCCGCCTCTCAACCGTCAATCAACAGGTGTACAGATTCCTGAGCCTATCGGGCTCTGTCATATCTACACTTGAAACTGTGTATGGAGTCAGCCTCCACCACATCACCCCCTAATGCATTCCATTTGTCAACCACTCTGACACTAAAAAAGTTCTTTCTAATATCTCTGTGGCTCATTTGGGCACTCAGTTTCCACCTGTGTCCCCTTGTGCGTGTTCCCCTTGTGTTAAATAGACTGTCTTTATCTACCCTATCAATCCCCTTCAGAATCTTGAATGTGGTGATCATGTCCCCCCTAACTCTTCTGTCTTCCAGCGAAGTGAGGTTTAATTCCCGTAGTCTCTCCTCGTAGCTCATACCTCTCAGCTCGGGTACTAGTCTGGTGGCAAACCTTTGAACCTTTTCCAGTTTAGTCTTATCCTTGACTAGATATGGACTCCATGCTGGGGCTGCATACTCCAGGATTGGCCTGACATATGTGGTATACAAAGTTCTGAATGATTCTTTACACAAGTTTCTGAATGCCGTTCGTATGTTGGCCAGCCTGGCATATGCCGCTGATGTTATCCGCTTGATATGTGCTGCAGGAGACAGGTCTGGCGTGATATCAACCCCCAAGTCTTTTTCCTTCTCTGACTCCTGAAGAATTTCCTCTCCCAGATGATACCTTGTATCTGGCCTCCTGCTCCCTACACCTATCTTCATTACATTACATTTGGTTGGGTTAAACTCTAACAACCATTTGTTCGACCATTCCTTCAGCTTGTCTAGGTCTTCTTGAAGCCTCAAACAGTCCTCATCTGTTTTAATCCTTCTCATAATTTTAGCATCGTCCGCAAACATTGAGAGAAATGAATCGATACCCTCCGGGAGATCATTTACATATATCAGAAACAAGATAGGACCGAGTACAGAGCCCTGTGGGACTCCACTGGTGACTTCACGCCAATCGGAGGTCTCACCCCTCACCGTAACTCTCTGCTTCCTATTGCTTAGATACTCCCTTATCCACTGGAGCACCTTACCAGCTACACCTGCCTGTCTCTCCAGCTTATGTACCAGCCTCTTATGCGGTACTGTGTCAAAGGCTTTCCGACAATCCAAGAAAATGCAGTCCGCCCAGCCCTCTCTTTCTTGCTTAATCTGTGTCACCTGATCGTAGAATTCTATCAAGCCTGTAAGGCAAGATTTACCCTCCCTGAATCCATGTTGGCGATTTGTCACGAAGTCCCTTCTCTCCTGATGTGTTACCAGGTTTTTTCTCACGATCTTCTCCATCACCTTGCATGGTATACAAGTCAAGGACACTGGCCTGTAGTTCAGTGCCTCTTGTCTGTCGCCCTTTTTGTATATTGGGACCACATTCGCCGTCTTCCATATTTCTGGTAGGTCTCCCGTCTCTAGTGATTTACTATACACTATGGAGAGTGGCAAGCAAAGTGCCTCTGCACACTCTTTCAGTACCCATGGTGAGATCCCATCTGGACCAACCGCCTTTCTAACATCCAGATCCAGCAGGTGTCTCTTGACCTCCTCTCTCGTAATTTCGAACTCCTCCAAGGCCGCCTGGTTTACCTCCCTTTCTCCTAGCACAGTGACCTCACCCTGTTCTATTGTGAAGACCTCCTGGAACCTCTTGTTGAGTTCCTCACACACCTCTCTGTCATTCTCTGTATACCTGTCCTCGCCTGTTCTAAGTTTCAATACCTGTTCTTTCACTGTTGTTTTCCTTCTGATGTGACTGTGGAGTAGCTTTGGTTCGGTCTTGGCTTTGTTTGCTATATCATTTTCAAAATTTTTCTCGCTTCTCTTCTCACCCTGACGTACTCATTCCTGGTTCTCTGGTATCTCTCCCTGCTTTCTGGCGTTCTGTTATTCCGGAAGTTCCTCCACGCCTTTTTGTTCAGTTTCTTCGCTTCCATACATGCCCTATTATACCATGGATTCTTTTGTTGCTTCTCGGATTTTTCCCTTTGGGCCGAGATGAACCTGTTTACTGCCTCCTGACACTTTTGGGTAACATAGTCCATCATACCCTGTACAGACTTGTCTCTGAGGTCTGTGTCCCAAGGTATTTCACTTAGGAAACTTCTCATCTGTTCATAATTCCCCTTTCGGTATGCCAGCCTTTTGATTCCTAGTTCTTTTTGGGGGGAGATAAGTCCTAGCTCTACCAGGTACTCAAAGTTCAATACACTGTGGTCACTCATTCCCAAGGGCGCTTCCATCTTAACTTCCCTTATATCCCATTCATTTAGGGTAAATATCAAATCAAGCATTGCTGGTTCATCTTCTCCTCTCATTCTTGTTGGCTCTTTGGTATGCTGGCTTAGAAAGTTTCTTGTTGCCACGTCCAGCAGCTTAGCTCTCCATGTTTCTGGTCCTCCATGCGGGTCTCTGTTCTTCCAATCTATCTTCCCATGGTTGAAGTCTCCCATAATTAGTAGTCCAGATCCATTCCTGCTAGCAACAGAAGCTGCTCTTTCTATTATGTTAATGGTGGCCATGTTGTTTCTATCATATTCCTGTCTAGGTCTTCTGTCATTTGGTGGTGGATTATATATGACTGCGACTATAATTTTTTTCCCTCCATTTGTTACAGTACCTGCTATGTAGTCACTGAAACCTTCACAGCCCTGAATATCCATCTCCTCAAAATCCCAGCCTTTTCTTACCAGCAGAGCTACACCACCCCCACCTCTTCCTTCCCTCTCTTTCCGCATAACATAATAGTCCTGTGGAAACACTGCATTTGTTATTGTTTTCGTGATCTTTGTTTCTGTGAGGGCTATTATGTCTGGGTTTTCCTCTAGTACCAGTTCTCCAAGCTCATTTGCTTTATTTGTAATTCCATCTATGTTAGTGTACATCGCTTTGAGGCTCACTTTCTTCTGTCCCTTCTCAAATCGCCTCCTTGGTGAGTGTTCTGCTGGTGGGGGAGGCTGTTCCATGGGTGTGAGGACCTGTGAGGTGGGTAACAGGATCTCAGAGGATACTGGAATGAGGGGCGGGGGATCCAGTGAAGGGGGAGGGACAGGGAGGGTATGGGGTGAAAGGGGAGGGAGGACGGGAAGGAAAGGGGGGGAGGGAGGACTCGGGAGAAGGGGAGGGGTAGAAGGGTGGGGATTGGGTGTGGGGGGAGGGAGATTTGGCTGAACTTTTGAGTGGGGGCAGGGAGGGTTTGGGGTAGGGGGGTTTTCTATGCAGAGGAGGGAGGCGGGGTTGTCCTCCCTTCTGGTGTTACTGGGTAGCTGGTTGTGGGTTCCCCCCTCGCCTCTGGGGGTGTTGTGTTGGGAGCTGTGACTTCCTGGTTTTCCCCTCTCGCCCTGCGCCTCTTCCTTGCTTCTGCCGCCACGGCTCTCTCCTCCCATGTCATGTCTCGCTGGAGGAATACATTTTTTAATTTTCCCACGTTTTTCAGGGAGCTCTTCCTTGATAGGATCCTCTCCTTTGTGTTCTCGTTTGCAAACACTATCTTTATCATTCGGTCTCGGTCTTTGTTGTACCGGCCTAGCCTGAAAACCTTCTCAATGCTATGCTCGGCCCCTTCCATGTCTAGTGCCTTTAGTACTTCATTCACTGCTGCTTTGTCCTTGTCATTCCACTCTGTCCTATTGGTTCCTTCCTGTTCCCTAATACCCACAGCAACCACTGATCTTTTCCTTTCCAGCAGTTGGCTAGTGGAGCGTGCCGCCTCCTGCGAGGTGGCTGCTTTCATGGCCACCTCCATCACTGCAGTATCATAATTTTATTGTGTGTGTGTGTGTGTGTGTGTGTGTGTGTGTGTGTGTGTGTGTGTGTGTGTGTGTGTGTGTGTGTGTGAGTGTGTGTGTGTGTGTGTGTGTGTGTGTGTGTGTGTGTGTGTGTGTGTGTGTGCGTGTGTGTGTGTGTGTGTGTGTGTGTGTGTGTGTGTGTGTGTGTGTGTGTGTGTGTGTGTGAGTGTGAGTGTAGACCACAGACCAACACTAAGGGTTGTGTGTGTGTGCGTGTGTGTGTGTGTGTGTGTGTGTGTGTGTGTGTGTGTGTGTGTGTGTGTGTGTGTGTGTGTGTGTGTGTGTGTGTGTGTGTGTGTGTGTGTGAGTGTAGACCACAGACCAACACTAAGGGTTGTGTGTGTGTGTGTGTGTGTGTACTCACCTAGTTGTACTCACCTAGTTGTGTTTGCGGGGGTTGAGCTCTGGCTCTTTGGTCCCGCCTCTCAACTGTCAATCAACAGGTGTACAGATTCCTGAGCCTATTGGGCTCTATCATATCTACACTTGAAACTGTGTATGGAGTCAGCCTCCACCACATCACCTCCTAATGCATTCCATTTGTCAACCACTCTGACACTAAAAAAGTTCTTTCTAATATCTCTGTGGCTCATTTGGGCACTCAGTTTCCACCTGTGTCCCCTAGTGCGTGTGCCCCTTGTGTTAAATAGCCTATCTTTATCAACCCTGTCGATTCCCTTGAGAATCTTGAATGTGGTGATCATGTCCCCCCTAACTCTTCTGTCTTCCAACGAAGTGAGGTTTAATTCCCGTAGTCTCTCCTCGTAGCTCATACCTCTCAGCTCGGGTACTAGTCTGGTGGCAAACCTTTGAACCTTTTCCAGTTTAGTCTTATGCTTGACTAGATATGGACTCCATGCTGGAGCCGCATACGCCAGGATTGGTCTGACATATGTGGTATATAATGTTCTGAAAGATTCCTTACACAAGTTTCTAAAGGCCGTTCTTATGTTAGCCAACCTGGCATATGCTGCTGATGTTATCCTCTTGATATGAGCTTCACGGGACAGGTCTGGCGTGATATCAACCCCCAGGTCTTTCTCTCTCTCGGACTCTTGAAGTATTTCATCTCCCAAGTGATACCTTGTATCTGGTCTCCTGCTTCCTACACCTATCTTCATTACATTACATTTGCTTGGGTTAAACTCTAACATCCATTTGTTCGACCATTCCTGCAGCTTGTCCAGGTCTTCTTGAAGCCTCAAGCTGTCCTCCTTTGTCTTAATCCTTCTCATAATTTTGGCGTCGTCAGCAAACATTGAGAGGAATGAGTCTATACCCTCTGGGAGATCATTTACGTATATCAAAAACAGGATAGGTCCAAGCACAGAGCCCTGTGGGACTCCACTGGTGACTTCCCGCCATTCTGAGGTCTCACCACTCACTATAACTCTCTGCTTCCTATTGCTTAGGTACTCCCTTATCCACTGGAGCGCCCTACCAGTTACTCCTGCCTGTTTCTCCAGCTTATGCATCAACCTTTTATGGGGTACTGTGTCAAAGGCTTTCCGACAGTCCAAAAAAATGCAGTCCGCCCATCTTTCTCTTTCTTGCTTAATCTTTGTCACCTGATCATAGAATTCTATCAAGCCTGTAAGGCAAGATTTACCCTCCCTGAACCCATGTTGATGGGTTGTCACGAAGTCTCTTCTCTCCAGATGTGTTACTAGGTTTTTTCTCACAATCTTCTCCATCACCTTGCATGGTATACAAGTTAAGGACACTGGCCTGTAGTTCAGTGCCTCTTGTCTGTCACCCTTTTTAAATATTGGTACTACATTAGCAGTCTTCCATACTTCTGGTAGGTCCCCCGTTTCCAGTGACCTACTATACACTATGGAGAGTGGCAAGCTAAGTGCTCCTGCACACTCTTTCAATACCCATGGTGAGATTCCATCCGGCCCAACAGTTTTTCTCACATCCAGCTCGAATACGTGCTTCTTGACCTCATCTCTTGTAATTTCGAACCTTTCCAAGGTCACCTGGTTTGCTGCCACCTCTCCTAGCACCGTGACTTCTCCCTGTTCTATTGTAAAGACCTCCTGGAACCTTTTGTTGAGTTCTTCACACACCTCTTTGTCATTCTCTGTGTACCTGTCCTCGCCCACCCTAAGTTTCATCACCTGTTCCTTCACTGTTGTCTTCCTTCTGATGTGGCTGTGTAGTAGCTTTGGTTCGGTCTTGGCTTTATTAGCTATATCATTTTCATACCTTTTCTCAGCTGCTCTTCTCACACTAACATACTCGTTCCTGGTTCTCTGGTATCTCTCTCTCTACTTTCTGGTGTTCTGTTATTACGGAAGTTCCTCCATGCCCTTTTGTTCAGCTCCTTTGCTTTCATACATTCCCTATTAAACCACGGATTCTTCCATTGCTTCTCTGTTTTTTCCTGTTGGGCTGGGACTAACCTGCTTACAGCCTCCTGACATTTTTGGGTGACATAGTCCATCATGTCTTGTACAGACTTGGTTGCGAGTTCTGTGTCCCAATGTATATCCCATAGGAATTTATTTTTTATTCATCTCCTCATAGTTTCCCTTTCGGTACGCCAGCCCTTTGTTTCCCAGTTCTTTTTTGGGGGTGATAATTCCTAGCTCAACCAGGTACTCAAAGCTCAATACACTATGATCACTCATTCCCAAGGGGGCTTCCAACTTAACTTCCCTTATATCCGACTCATTTAGGGTAAATATCAGATCAAGCAAGGCTGGTTCATCCCCTCCTCTCGTTCTTGTCGGTCCCTTGACGTGTTGACTTAGAAAGTTTCTTGTTGCCACATCCAGCAGCTTAGCTCTCCATGTGTCTGGGCCTCCATGTGGGTCTCTGTTCCCCCAATCTATCTTTCCATGGTTGAAGTCTCCCATGATTAGTAGCCTGGATCCGTTCCTGCTAGCCACAGAAGCTGCTCTCTCCATTATATTGATGGTGGCCAAGTTGTTTCTATCATATTCCTGTCTGGGTCTTCTGACATTCGGTGGGGGGTTATATATGACTACTACTATAATTTTCTGTCCTCCAGTTGCTATGGTGCCTGATATGTAGTCACTGAAACCTTCACAGTTCTGAATTACCATCTCTTCGAAACTCCAACCTTCTCTTAGTAGCAAAGCTACACCACCTCCTCCTCTCCCTTCTCTCTCTTTCCTCACTACATAGTAGCCCTGTGGAAACACTGTGTTTGTTATGGTGTTTGTTAGCTTTGTTTCTGTGAGTGCTATTATGTCTGGGATTTCTTCTAGTGCCCATTCTCCGAGTTCACTTGTTTTATTAGTAATTCCATCTATGTTAGTGTACATTGCCTTGAAGCTCACTTTCTTCAGTTCATTTTCTTGTCCCTTTCATGGCGAGCATTCTGCTGGTGTGGGAAGCTGTTCTGTGGGTGAGAACTGTGAGGTGGTTTGCAGGGTTTCAGGGGAGTTTGGGGTGAGGGGTGGGGGTTTCATGGAAGGGGGGACAGGTAGGGTGTGGGTTAAGGAGATAGGGGGGACATGGAGGATACGGGGTGAGGGGAGAGGAGGGATAGGGAGGGTATGGGATGAAGGGGGAGGGGGGACAGGGGGGGAAAGGTGGGAGGGGGGACATGATGGGAATGGGGAAGGGATGACAGGGTAAGAATGGGGTGGGTGGGGAGGGAGGGTTGGGTGGGGGCAGGTAGGGTGAGGAGAAGGGAGGGTTTCTATGCAGAGGGGAATGGTGGGGTTGCCCTCCCCTCTGGTGTTGCTGGGATGCTGGTTTTGGGTTCGCCTCTTGTCTCTAGGACTGTTGTGTTGGGGGCTGTGATTTCCTGGTTTGCTTCTCCCTCCCTGCGCTTCCTCCTTGCCTCTGCTGCCCTGGCTCTCTCCTCCTTCGTCCTGTCCCTCTGCAGGAATACTTTCTTGTATCCCTCCACATGCTGCAGTCGACTCTTCCTTTCGAGAATATCCTCCTTCGTGGTTTCGTTTGTAAACACCACCTTTACAAGTCAGTTTCTGTCCTTGTTGTACCAGCCCAACCTGAAAACCTTCTCAATGTTTCGTTCAGCCCCTTCCATCTGTAACCCCTTCAGTAGCCCCTGTACTGCCTCTCTATCCTTGCTATTCCATTCTTGCCTGTTGGATCCTTCCTGTTCTTTTATGCCTACAACTACCACTGATCTTTTTCTCTCCAGCAGCTGAGTGGTGCATCTTGCTGCTTCCTGTGAGGTGGCTGCTTGCATCGCTACCTCCCTCACTGTGTCCATTGCTTCTGAGCTCTTTTTCAGTATGCCTGCAAATGGTTCAGGTACAGAGGCATTTCCTTCCAATGTAACATTCCCACCTTCCCTTTGGATGATAATCTGATGCTCGGTCTTTTTATTTTTTTCTGTGAGGGATTTGATCTCCTCTCTTGCTGATGTCAGCTCACT
>NC_091154.1:19810458-19820458 GCF_040958095.1 Procambarus clarkii
GTAGGTCTCCCGTCTCTAGTGATTTACTATACACTATGGAGAGTGGCAAGCAAAGTGCCTCTGCACACTCTTTCAGTACCCATGGTGAGATCCCATCTGGACCAACCGCCTTTCTAACATCCAGATCCAGCAGGTGTCTCTTGACCTCCTCTCTCGTAATTTCGAACTCCTCCAAGGCCGCCTGGTTTACCTCCCTTTCTCCTAGCACAGTGACCTCACCCTATTCTATTGTGAAGACCTCCTGGAACCTCTTGTTGAGTTCCTCACACACCTCTCTGTCATTCTCTGTATACCTGTCCTCGCCTGTTCTAAGTTTCAATACCTGTTCTTTCACTGTTGTTTTCCTTCTGATGTGACTGTGGAGTAGCTTTGGTTCGGTCTTGGCTTTGTTTGCTATATAATTTTCAAAATTTTTCTCTGCTTCTCTTCTCACCCTGACGTACTCATTCCTGGTTCTCTGGTATCTCTCCCTGCTTTCTGGTGTTCTGTTATTCCGGAAGTTCCTCCACGCCTTTTTGTTCAGTTTCTTCGCTTCTATACATGCCCTATTATACCATGGATTCTTCTGTTGCTTCTCGGATTTTTCCCTTTGGGCCGGGATGAACCTGTTTACTGCCTCCTGACACTTTTGGGTAACATAGTCCATCATACCCTGTACAGACTTGTCTCTGAGGTCTGTGTCCCAAGGTATTTCACTTAGGAAACTTCTCATCTGTTCATAATTCCCCTTTCGGTATGCCAGCCTTTTGATTCCTAGTTCTTTTTGGGGGGAGATAAGTCCTAGCTCTACCAGGTACTCAAAGTTCAATACACTGTGGTCACTCATTCCCAAGGGCGCTTCCATCTTAACTTCCCTTATATCCCATTCATTTAGGGTAAATATCAAATCAAGCATTGCTGGTTCATCTTCTCCTCTCATTCTTGTTTGCTCTTTTGTATGCTGGCTTAGAAAGTTTCTTGTTGCCACGTCCAGCAGCTTAGCTCTCCATGTTTCTGGTCCTCCATGCGGGTCTCTGTTCTTCCAATCTATCTTCCCATGGTTGAAGTCTCCCATAATTAGTAGTCCAGATCCATTCCTGCCAGCAACAGAAGCTGCTCTTTCTATTATGTTAATGGTGGCCATGTTGTTTCTATCATATTCCTGTCTAGGTCTTCTGTCATTTTGTGGTGGATTATATATGACTGCGACTATAATTTTTTTCCCTCCATTTGTTACAGTACCTGCTATGTACTGTGTGTGTGTGTGTGAGTGTGTGTGTGTGTGTGTGTGTGTGTGTGTGTGTGTGTGTGTGTGTAGACCACAGACCAACACTAAGGCTTGTGTGTGTGTGTGTGTGTGTGTGTGTGTGTGTGTGTGTGTGTGTGTGTGTGTGTGTGTGTGTGTGTGTGTGTGTGTGTGTGTGTGTGTGTGTGTGTGTGTGCGTGTGTGTGTGTGTGTGTGTGAGTGTAGACCACAGACCAACACTAAGGGTTGTGTGTGTGTACTCACCTAGTTGTACTCACCTAGTTGTGTTTGCGGGGGTTGAGCTCTGGCTCTTTGGTCCCGCCTCTCAACCGTCAATCAACAGGTGTACAGATTCATGAGCCTATCGGGCTCTGTCATATCTACACTTGAAACTGTGTATGGAGTCAGCCTCCACCACATCACTTCCTAATGCATTCCATTTGTCACACACACATTTGTGTGTGTGTGTGTGTGTGTGTGTGTGTGTGTGTGTGTGTGTGTGTGTGTGTGTGTGTGTGTGTGTGTGTGTGTGTGTGTGTGTGTGTACTCACCTAGTTGTACTCACCTAGTTGTGTTTGCGGGGGTTGAGCTCTGGCTCTTTGGTCCCGCCTCTCAACCGTCAATCAACAGGTGTACAGATTCCTGAGCCTATCGGGCTCTGTCATATCTACACTTGAAACTGTGTATGGAGTGAGCCTCCACCACATCACCCCCTAATGCATTCCATTTGTCAACCACTCTGACACTAAAAAAGTTCTTTCTAATATCTCTGTGGCTCATTTGGGCACTCAGTTTCCACCTGTGTCCCCTTGTGCGTGTTCCCCTTGTGTTAAATAGACTGTCTTTATCTACCCTATCAATCCCCTTCAGAATCTTGAATGTGGTGATCATGTCCCCCCTAACTCTTCTGTCTTCCAGCGAAGTGAGGTTTAATTCCCGTAGTCTCTCCTCGTAGCTCATACCTCTCAGCTCGGGTACTAGTCTGGTGGCAAACCTTTGAACCTTTTCCAGTTTAGTCTTATCCTTGACTAGATATGGACTCCATGCTGGGGCTGCATACTCCAGGATTGGCCTGACATATGTGGTATACAAAGTTCTGAATGATTCTTTACACAAGTTTCTGAATGCCGTTCGTATGTTGGCCAGCCTGGCATATGCCGCTGATGTTATCCGCTTGATATGTGCTGCAGGAGACAGGTCTGGCGTGATATCAACCCCCAAGTCTTTTTCCTTCTCTGACTCCTGAAGAATTTCCTCTCCCAGATGATACCTTGTATCTGGCCTCCTGCTCCCTACACCTATCTTCATTACATTACATTTGGTTGGGTTAAACTCTAACAACCATTTGTTCGACCATTCCTTCAGCTTGTCTAGGTCTTCTTGAAGCCTCAAACAGTCCTCTTCTGTTTTAATCCTTCTCATAATTTTAGCATCGTCCGCAAACATTGAGAGAAATGAATCGATACCCTCCGGGAGATCATTTACATATATCAGAAACAAGATAGGACCGAGTACAGAGCCCTGTGGGACTCCACTGGTGACTTCACGCCAATCGGAGGTCTCACCCCTCACCGTAACTCTCTGCTTCCTATTGCTTAGATACTCCCTTATCCACTGGAGCACCTTACCAGCTACACCTGCCTGTCTCTCCAGCTTATGTACCAGCCTCTTATGCGGTACTGTGTCAAAGGCTTTCCGACAATCCAAGAAAATGCAGTCCGCCCAGCCCTCTCTTTCTTGCTTAATCTGTGTCACCTGATCGTAGAATTCTATCAAGCCTGTAAGGCAAGATTTACCCTCCCTGAATCCATGTTGGCGATTTGTCACGAAGTCCCTTCTCTCCAGATGTGTTACCAGGTTTTTTCTCACGATCTTCTCCATCACCTTGCATGGTATACAAGTCAAGGACACTGGCCTGTAGTTCAGTGCCTCTTGTCTGTCGCCCTTTTTGTATATTGGGACCACATTCGCCGTCTTCCATATTTCTGGTAGGTCTCCCGTCTCTAGTGATTTACTATACACTATGGAGAGTGGCAAGCAAAGTGCCTCTGCACACTCTTTCAGTACCCATGGTGAGATCCCATCTGGACCAACCGCCTTTCTAACATCCAGATCCAGCAGGTGTCTCTTGACCTCCTCTCTCGTAATTTCGAACTCCTCCAAGGCCGCCTGGTTTACCTCCCTTTCTCCTAGCACAGTGACCTCACCCTATTCTATTGTGAAGACCTCCTGGAACCTCTTGTTGAGTTCCTCACACACCTCTCTGTCATTCTCTGTATACCTGTCCTCGCCTGTTCTAAGTTTCAATACCTGTTCTTTCACTGTTGTTTTCCTTCTGATGTGACTGTGGAGTAGCTTTGGTTCGGTCTTGGCTTTGTTTGCTATATAATTTTCAAAATTTTTCTCTGCTTCTCTTCTCACCCTGACGTACTCATTCCTGGTTCTCTGGTATCTCTCCCTGCTTTCTGGTGTTCTGTTATTCCGGAAGTTCCTCCACGCCTTTTTGTTCAGTTTCTTCGCTTCTATACATGCCCTATTATACCATGGATTCTTCTGTTGCTTCTCGGATTTTTCCCTTTGGGCCGGGATGAACCTGTTTACTGCCTCCTGACACTTTTGGGTAACATAGTCCATCATACCCTGTACAGACTTGTCTCTGAGGTCTGTGTCCCAAGGTATTTCACTTAGGAAACTTCTCATCTGTTCATAATTCCCCTTTCGGTATGCCAGCCTTTTGATTCCTAGTTCTTTTTGGGGGGAGATAAGTCCTAGCTCTACCAGGTACTCAAAGTTCAATACACTGTGGTCACTCATTCCCAAGGGCGCTTCCATCTTAACTTCCCTTATATCCCATTCATTTAGGGTAAATATCAAATCAAGCATTGCTGGTTCATCTTCTCCTCTCATTCTTGTTTGCTCTTTTGTATGCTGGCTTAGAAAGTTTCTTGTTGCCACGTCCAGCAGCTTAGCTCTCCATGTTTCTGGTCCTCCATGCGGGTCTCTGTTCTTCCAATCTATCTTCCCATGGTTGAAGTCTCCCATAATTAGTAGTCCAGATCCATTCCTGCCAGCAACAGAAGCTGCTCTTTCTATTATGTTAATGGTGGCCATGTTGTTTCTATCATATTCCTGTCTAGGTCTTCTGTCATTTTGTGGTGGATTATATATGACTGCGACTATAATTTTTTTCCCTCCATTTGTTACAGTACCTGCTATGTACTGTGTGTGTGTGTGTGAGTGTGTGTGTGTGTGTGTGTGTGTGTGTGTGTGTGTGTGTGTGAGTGTAGACCACAGACCAACACTAAGGCTTGTGTGTGTGTGTGTGTGTGTGTGTGTGTGTGTGTGTGTGTGTGTGTGTGTGTGTGTGTGTGTGTGTGTGTGTGTGTGTGTGTGTGTGTGTGTGTGTGTGTGTGTGTGTGCGTGTGTGTGTGTGTGTGTGTGAGTGTAGACCACAGACCAACACTAAGGGTTGTGTGTGTGTACTCACCTAGTTGTACTCACCAAGTTGTGTTTGCGGGGGTTGAGCTCTGGACTCTTTGGTCCCGCCTCTCAACCGTCAATCAACAGGTGTACAGATTCATGAGCCTATCGGGCTCTGTCATATCTACACTTGAAACTGTGTATGGAGTCAGCCTCCACCACATCACTTCCTAATGCATTCCATTTGTCACACACACATTTGTGTGTGTGTGTGTGTGTGTGTGTGTGTGTGTGTGTGTGTGTGTGTGTGTGTGTGTGTGTGTGTGTGTGTGTGTGTGTGTGTGTGTGTGTGTGTGTGCGTGCGTGTGTGTGTGTGTGTGAGTGTAGACCACAGACCAACACTAAGGGTTGTGTGTGTGTGTGTGTGTGTGTGTGTGTGTGTGTGTGTGTGTGTGTGTGTGTGTGTGTGTGTGTGTGTGTGTGTGTGTGTGTGTGTTGTGTGTGTGTGTGTGTGTGTGTGTGTGTGTGTGTGTGTGTGTGTGTGTGTGTGTGTGTATGTGTGTGTGTGTGTGTGTGTGTGTGTGTGTGTGTGTGTGTGTGTGTGAGTGTGTGTGTGTGTGTGTGTGTAGACCACAGACCAACACTAAGGGTTGTGTGTGTACTCACCTATATGTACTCACCTATATGTGCTTGCAGGATCGAGCATTGACTCTTGGATCCCGCCTTTCCAGCTATCGGTTGTTTACAGCAATGACTCCTGTCCCATTTCCCCATCATACCTAGTTTTAAAAGTATGAATAGTATTTGCTTCCACAACCTGTTCCCCAAGTGCATTCCATTTTTTTACTACTCTCACGCTAAAAGAAACTTCCTAACATCTCTGTGACTCATCTGAGTTTCCAGTTTCCACCCATGTCCCCTCGTTCTGTTATTATTACGTGTGAACATTTCATCTATTTCTACTTTGTCAATTCCCCTGAGTATTTTATATGTCCCTATCGTATCTCCTCTCTCCCTTGTTTTCTCTAGTGTCGTAAGGTTCAGTTCCTTCAGCCGCTCTTCATATCCCATCCCTCGTAACTCTGGGACAAGCCTCGTCGCAAACCTCTGAACCTTCTCCAGTTTCTTTATGTGTTTCTTCAGGTGGGGGCTCCATGATGGCGCGGCATACTCTAAGACGGGTCTCACGTAGGCAGTGTAAAGCGCCCTAAAAGCCTCCTCATTTAGGTTTCTGAATGAAGTTCTAATTTTCGCCAGTGTAGAGTACACTGCTGTCGTTATCCTATTTATATGTGCCTCAGGAGTTTGATTAGGTGTCACATCCACTCCCAGGTCTCTTTCTCCAATCGTTACAGGTAGGCTGTTCCCCTTCATTGTGTACTGTCCCTTTGGTCTCCTGTCACCTGATCCCATTTCCATAACTTTACATTTACTGGTGTTAAACTCCAGTAGCCATTTCCCTGACCATCTCTGCAGCCTGTTTATGTCCTCTTGGAGGATCCTACAATCCTCGTCTGTCAGAACTCTTCTCATTAATTTTGCGTCATCCGCAAACATTGACATGTATGATTCCACTCCTGTAAACATATCATTTACGTAAATTAGAAAGAGGATTGGTCCCAGCACCGATCCTTGAGGTACTCCACTTGTTACTGTTCGCCAGTCCGACTTCTCGCCCCTTACCATTACCCTCTGGCTCCTCTCTGTGTGTGTGTATGTGTGTGTGTGTGTGTGTGTGTGTGTGTGTGTGTGTGTGTGTGTGTGTGTGTGTTTACTAATTGTGTTTTTGCGGGGGTTGAGCTTTGCTCTTTCGGCCCGCCTCTCAACTGTCAATCAACTGTTTACTAACTACTTTTTTTTTTTCCCCCACACCACACACACACCCCAGGAAGCAGCCCGTGACAGCTGACTAACTCCCAGGTACCTATTTACTGCTAGGTAACAGGGGCACTTAGGGTGAAAGAAACTTTGCCCATTTGTTCCTGCCTCGTGCGGGAATCGAACCCGCGCCACAGAATTACGAGTCCTGCGCGCTATCCACCAGGCTACGAGGCCCCCATGGGGTTCCACTCTGGAGTTCCACTATAGAGTGGAGAATATGGAGTTCCACTCTGTGTGTGTGTGTGTGTGTGTGTGTGTGTGTGTGTGTGTGTGTGTGTGTGTGTGTGTGTGTGTCTGTGTGTGTGTGAGTGTAGACCACAGACCAACACTAGGGGTTGAGTGTGTGTGTGTGTGTGTGTGTGTGTGTGTGTGTGTGTGTGTGTGTGTGTGTGTGTGTGTGTGTGTAGACCACAGACCAACACTAAGGGTTGTGTGTGTGTGTGTGTGTATGTGTGTGTGTCTGTGTGTGTGTGTGTGTGTGTGTGAGTGTAGACTACAGACCAACACTAAGGGTTGTGTGTGTGTGTGTGTGTGTGAGTGTACCTACCTTGAGGTTACCTTGAGGTGCTTCCGGGGCTTAGCGTCCCCGCGGCCGGGTCGTCGACCAGGCCTCCTGGTTGCTGGACTGATCAACCAGGCTGTTGGACGCGGCTGCTCGCAGCCTGACGTATGAGTCACAGCCTGGTTGATCAGGTATCCTTTGGAGGTGCTTATCCAGTTCTCTCTTGAACACTGTGAGGGGTCGGCCAGTTATGCCCCTTATGTGTAGTGGAAGCGTGTTGAACAGTCTCGGACCTCTGATGTTGATAGAGTTCTCTCTCAGAGTACCAGTTGCACCTCTGTTTTTCAACGGGGTTATTCTGCACATCCTGCCATGTCTTCTGGTCTCATGTGATGTTATTTCTGTGTGCAGGTTTGGGACCAGCCCCTCTAATATTTTCCACGTGTAAATTATTATGTACCTCTCCCGCCTGCGCTCAAGGGAGTACAGTTTTAGGCTCTTTTGTCGGTCCCAATAGTTTAGATGTTTTACTGAGTGGATTCTAGCAGTAAAGGATCTCTGCACGCTCTCCAGGTCAGTAATTTCTCCAGCTTTGAAAGGGGCTGTCATTGTGCAGCAGTACTCCACTCTAGAGAGCACAAGCGTTTTGAAAAGTATCATCATCGGTATAGCATCTCTAGTGTGAAAAGTTCTTGTTATCCAACCTGTCATTTTTCTTGCAGTTGTGACGGCTACTTTATTGTGTTCTTTAAAGGTAAGGTCTTCCGACATGAGTACACCCAGGTCCTTTACATTGCCTTTTCGTTCTATGTTATGATTTGCCTGAGTTTTGTACGTGGTTTCCGTTTTTATATTTTCATTTTTTCCATAGCGCATGAGCTGGAACTTATCTTCGTTAAACACCATATTATTTTCTGTAGCCCATAGAAAGACCTGATCTACATCTGATTGGAGGTTTGCCGTGTCCTCTATGTTGCCAACTCTCATGAAGATCCTAGTGTCACCTGCAAAGGATGATACAGTGCTATAGGTTGTGTTTTTGTCTATGTCCGAAATGAGGATGAGAAAAAGTACTGGAGCAAGCACAGTACCCTGGGGGACTGAGCTCTTCACGGTTGATGGGCTGGATTTTATTTTGTTGACAATTACACATTGGGTTCTGTTGGTCAGGAAATTGTAGATCCATCTGCCTATTTTCCCGGTAATTCCTTTTGAACGCATTTTATGTGCAATAACACCATGGTCACATTTATCAAAAGCTTTTGCGAAATCTGTGTAAATTACATCCGCGTTTTGTTTGTCTTCCATAGCATCTAATGCCATATCATAGTGGTCCAGCAACTGCGACAGGCAAGAGCGCCCTGTTCTGAAACCATGTTGTCCGGGGTTATGGAGTTGCTGTGATTCCATGTATTTTGTGATTTTACTTCTTAGCACTCTCTCAAAAATTTTTATGATGTGCGATGTTAGCGCTATCGGTCTGTAATTTTTTGCCTCTGCCTTATTTCCTCCTTTATGAAGTGGTGCTATCTCTGCTGTTTTTAGTATATCAGGAATAACGCCAGTATCTAGGCTTTGTCTCCACAGAATGTGGAGGGGCTGCGATAGTGGTTTTTTACAGTTCTTTATGAATATGGAGTTCCAAGAATCCGGGCCTGGTGCAGAGTGCATAGGCATACTGTTTATGGCTTCTTCAAAATCCAGTGGGGATAGGGTGACGTCTGATATATGATTTGATGTTGGTATCGTATCCATGAAAAATTCATTTGGGTTATCAATCTTTAGTGTGTTTAATGGCTCGCTGAAAACAGAGTCGTTCTGCGTCCTCAGTAGCTCGCTCATTTCTTTGTTGTCATCGGTGAAAGTTCCATCTCCCTTTCGCAGGGGCCCGATACTAGATGTGGTTATTGATCTTGATTTTGCATAGGAGAAAAAATATTTCGGGTTTCTTTCTTTTTCACTGATGGCCTTTTGCTCTCTTTGCCTCTCCTGGGTTTTGTATGATTCTTGTAGCTTCCGTTCAATTGTTTCTATTTCTCTACCTAACCTTCTTCGCCGTTCTTGAGATAGGGTGCGACTCTCAAGTTGTTCTGCGATTCGTTTTCTTCGCCTATATAGGGAACGACGTTCCCGTTCCAATCTGCATCTCTTCCTCTTTTTTCTTAGGGGTATGCGGTTTGAACATATTTCTAGTGCTACTGAGCTTATTTTTTCCAGGCACTGGTTCAGGTTTGCATTTTCTAGCTGTTCTTCCCAGTTATTTTCTGTGAAGTCCTGGTTTATTTGCTCCCAGTTTATCTGTTTATTATTGAAGTTGAATTTGCTGAAATCTCCTCCACCGGGAATCTGGACTGGTTTTGAAGGTCTACTCCCCATGGTTGTCATAACTTCAATTAAGTTGTGATCTGAGTAACAGGTATTTGTAATCATTATGTTCCTGATCAATTCATCATTATTAGTGAAAATGGGGTCCAGCGTGTTCTCCTTCCTAGTTGGTTCTATTATTTGCTGGTTTAAGGCAAACCTGTCACACATCCGTAGCAGGTCATTTGCATGTGCCTGTTCATTTAGGCTACTTCCTGGTATTCTTTCTGATATTACTGTATTAGCCAGGTGCTTCCATTTCAGGTGCCGTAGGTTGAAGTCCCCAAGCAGGATGATGTTCGGAGCTGGATTTGTGAGGTTTTCCAAGCAGTGTTCTATTTTCATTAGTTGGTCTTTAAACTGCTGAGGGTTTGCCTCCGGTGACTTATATACAAGGACAATAACTACATTTAGGATCTCTATTTTGATTATCAGCACTTCCACCATATCATTTGAGGTGTTTAGCAGCTCAGTACAGATGAGTGTGTCTTTGATGTAGAGGCTGACCCCACCCTGAAGCCGGTGTTTCCTATCACATCTGAAAAGATTGTACTCTGAGATCCATATTTCACCATCATGGTAGTCCTTTGTGTGGGTTTCTGTTAGGG
>NC_091154.1:19825458-19827958 GCF_040958095.1 Procambarus clarkii
ATTCCTCGTTTCCCAATCTATCTCTCCGTGATTTAGGTCCCCCATGACCAGCAGCTTCGCTCTCATTCTATGCGCTAAAGTTGCTGCCCTCTGCAGTTCATCCATACATGTCTTGTTGCTGTCCTCGTACTCCTGCCTGGGCCTTCTACTGTTTGGTGGGGGATTGTAGAGTATCAAGATTACAATCTTCTTCCCATCCACTGTCAGGGTTCCATGTATGAAGCTTGTGCTTTCATTGGTACCCGGATTTTCCAGCTCATCAAACTTCCATTTCCGCTTTATTAGTAGTGCCACTCCACCTCCCTGTCTCTGTGTCCTTTCTTTTCTTATCACCTGGTACCCCTCTGGAAAGATTGCATCCGAGATCATGCCATTTATTTTAGTTTCCACTATTGCCACTATGTCTGGGTCTGCCTCACTAACTCTTTCTTTTATCTCTTCTGCTTTATTGGCTACCCCATCAGCATTGGTGTACCAAACCTTGAGACTCTTCTTGGAAACTCGGGTGTCAGAGTTCCCCCTTTCACCAGGGGTCTGGGGGGAACTGGGGGGTGTCTGGGGGGCAAGTGGGGGCTGTGGGGGCTGTGGGGGCGAGTGGGGGGGTGCTAGGGGGGTGCCTGGGAGTGCCTGGTAGGCAAATGGGGTCTGGGCATCTAGGGGGGTAAGAAGGGCATAATGGGTCTGAAAGTTAGGGGTCTGAATAGCATAGGGGGGTTGAGAAATAGAGTGAGACTGAGAGTCAGATAGAGGTTGAGAGGTTGGGGGGAAGAGGGATACTGAGGTGAGATGAGAATGGAGCATGGGTGCTGGGAGTGGAAGAGAGGGTATATTAGATAGGGGGGAATCGGGGGTAGGTGGGGGTTTTGGGGTAGAAGAGGGGAAGAGGGAGATGGGGGAAGGTGTTAGGGGGTCACAAGGTGAGGGGGTTAAATGTGGGCTGGAGGTGCATAGGAGGGGTGAGGGTTGGGTGGGGTTTGGGGGTGAGTGGAAGAGGGGTGCAGTGGAAGCTGGGATGGAGTAGATGGAATTGAAGTCAATGGGGTAGAAGGGGCAGGGGAGTGGGAAGGGGTATTTGGGGAGGGGGGATGGGAAGGTGGGTTTGGGGAGGGCATGGCTTGACCCACTGGGGTCGCTGACAAGTGTGATGTAGCAGGGGCAGGGGAATCGTTGTGGAGGTGCAAATGTGGAAGGGACAGGGGGGTTTTGGGAGGCTGAGGCAGGGGGGATGTATAGGAGGGCTGAGTTGGGGAGGATGCGACCTGGGAGGTGACCTGGGAGGTGACCTGGGAGGTGACCTGGGATGTGACCTGGGAGGTGAGATTACCTGGGAGGTTAGTACGTTGTCGTTGTTGCCATCTATTTTTGTGGGCTGTTTGCTCATCTTTCGTCATAAACCTCTCTATAAACACATTGTAATGGGTTTCACTTCCTCTGAGTAAATGCTTGCTCCTCATTATGTACTCCACTGCCTCCTCATTGGAGAATTGCACCAGAACAGGTCTCTTCTTGGTACAATTGTAAGGTCCAACCCGTCGATTGATATCCACCTCGCGTTCTGCCATCTCTGCTCCAATACACCTCAATATCTCGTGCAATTCGTAATTTTCTGTTTCTATTCTCTCTTGTCTTGTTGGTGCCCTAGATTCGAATAATCCATGTATTATAATAGACCGTCTCCTCAGGAATTCATTGTCATGCTGGTAGCCTGTCCCCTGGGGATTCCCCATCCCAACCGCAGTCACTAACCCATCTCCCACTAATCCCACTCTATCCTTAGCCATGCTGCTAAACCTTCCTAATTCGTTTGTGATACGAGCACATTCCCTCTCCCAGTCCTCTCTTCCCTTCCTAATCTCTTCCTGAACATAGAGCATAAGTTCTTGTTTCTGCCTCTCTACCGCATCCTGTATTTGCTGAAATACCTCACTTTTAATCCCCTGGATTAGATCCTCCAACCAATCACTCCTTCTCTCTACAAATTTCCCTATTAATTTGTCTATAAATCTGTCCTCCTCCTCATCCCTGCTGGTGATTGACCTTGAACCCCTTCTAGTCATTGCAGTAACAATCTAGCCAAAAAGGCGCTCCTCAATACCCTGCACAATCTGCTAACACAAACGGTGAGTGAATCTCCAATCGTCGTCCCACGTGGTGATATAAGGGTTGCTGCCGAGGTGAGGTCACGCGGTCAGAGGTCGGTGAGGTCTGGTTTCACACTGCACAGTATTTCCTCAACTATTTTGAATTACGCTAATTAAACTGTTTTTCTTCACTACCTTATGGCTCTGGTCAAAACCCAAGGTTTTTTCATTCACTTGTACATTCACTTATAGTCTTTTTCACTTCGAAGTTTCCTGAGTACCCCTCCCACTCCACGAGTGATCCAGGAGCTCCCAACCCACGTCCACCCAACACGATGGTCACAAGACAAGTGTTTACTAGTTGTGTTTTTGCGGGGGTTGAGCTTTGCTCTTTCGGCCCGCCTCTCAACTGTCAATCA
>NC_091154.1:19832958-19847958 GCF_040958095.1 Procambarus clarkii
CCTTCATTGTGTACTGTCCCTTTGGTCTCCTATCACCTGATCCCATTTCCATAACTTTATATTTACTGGTGTTGAACTCCAGTAGCCACTTCCCTGACCATCTCTGCAACCTGTTTAAGTCCTCTTGGAGGATCCTACAATCCTCGTCTGTCACAACTCTTCTCATTAATTTTACGTCATCCGCAAACGTTGACATGTATGATTCCACTCCTGTAAACATATCATTTACGTAAATTAGAAAGAGGATTGGTCCCAGCACCGATCCTTGAGGTACTCCACTCGTTACTGTTCGCCAGTCCGACTTCTCGCCCCTTACCATTACCCTCTGGCTCCTTCCTGTTAGGTAGTTCTTCACCCATACTAGGGCCTTTCCGCTTACTCCTGCCTGCCTCTCAAGTTTGTATAGCAGTCTCATGTGCGGTACTGTATCAAAGGCCTTTTGGCAGTCAAGAAATATGCAGTCTTATCATAGAATTCTAAAAGGTTTGTTAGGCATGATTTCCCTGTCCAGAACCCATGTTCGTTCTTGTTTACAGACCCAATTCTCTCCAGGTGCTCAACAAGTCTTAGCCTAATTATTCTTTCAAGTATTTTGTAGGGGATGCTTGTCAGTGATACGGGTCTGTAGTTAAGTGCCTCCTCCCTATCACCTTTCTTGAAAATCGGTACGACATTTGCCTTCTTCCAGCAACTGGGCAATTCTCCCGACATAAGTGACTCATTAAAGATCATTGCCAGCGGCACGCTGAGAGCCTGCGCTGCCTCTTTTAGTATCCACGGTGATACTTTGTCTGGTCCAACTGCTTTACTGGCATCCAGTGTTGTCAACTGTTTCATTACATCCTCTGCTGTCACCTCTATATCTGATAGTCTTTCATCTTGGGTAATCTCTTCTAACAATGGGAGCTGCTCAGGCTCGGTTGTGAACACTCCATGGAATTTTGCATTCAGTACCTCGCAGATTTCCTTGTCGCTTTCTGTATATGCCCCTTCTGTTTTCCTCAGTCTTGTCACTTGGTCATTTACCGACATCTTCCTTCTTATATAGCTATGTAGTAATTTTGGTTGCTTTTTCGCTTTGACTGCAATATCATTCTCATAATTTCTTTCCGACACTCGTCTTATGTTAATGTAATCGTTCCTAGCTCTGTTACATCTAATCCTGTTGTCCTCTGTCCTTTGTCTTCTGTACTTCCTCCACTCCCTCCTGCTTCTCACCTTTGCTTCCTGACACTGTCTATTAAACCATGGGTTATTATATTCCCTCCTGCTTTTTTCCTTTATTGCTGGAATAAATCTCTCTTCAGCCTCCTTGCATTTCAATATGACTTGGTTCATCATACCTTGCACTGTTTTTCCTCTAAGTTCTTCCTCCCACTGCACTTCCCCCAGGTAGTCCCTTATCCTTCTGTAGTCCCCTTTTCTGTAATCAAGTCTCCTTTCCCAAATCTCTTGTCCTTTGGTCACAATTTTAAGCTCCATCATGTAGTCAAAGACTAGGACACAATGGTCACTGGCTCCTAGTGGAATTTCATGTTCCAACTGCTCGATGTCTTCTACATTCTGGGTGAAAATGAGATCTAATAGGCTGGGCGTATCCCCTCCTCTTTCCCTAGTATCTTCCTTCACATGCTGTGTTAGGAAATTCCTGTCAATAACGTCTACCAGCTTCGCTCCCCAGGTCTCCTCCCCGCCATGGGGATTCCTCGTTTCCCAATCTATCTCTCCGTGATTTAGGTCCCCCATGACCAGCAGCTTCGCTCTCATTCTATGCGCTAAAGTTGCTGCCCTCTGCAGTTCATCTATACATGTCTTGTTGCTGTCCTCGTACTCCTGCCTGGGCCTTCTACTGTTTGGTGGGGGATTGTAGAGTATCAAGATTACAATCTTCTTCCCATCCACTGTCAGAGTTCCATGTATGAAGCTCGTGCTTTCATTGGTACCCGGATTTTCCAGCTCATCAAACTTCCATTTCCGCTCTATTAGGAGCGCCACTCCTCCTCCCCGTCTCTGTGTCCTTTCTTTTCTTATCACCTGGTACCCCTCTGGAAAGATTGCATCCGAGATCATGCCATTTATTTTAGTTTCCACTATTGCCACTATGTCTGGGTCTGCCTCACTAATTCTTTCTTTTATCTATTCTGCTTTATTGGCAACCCCATCAGCATTGGTGTACCAAACCTTGAGACTCTTCTTGGAAACTCGGGTGTCAGAGTTCCCCCTTTCACCGGAGGTCTGGGAGGGACTGGGGGGTGTCTGGGGGACGAGTGGGGACTGTGGGGGTGACTGGGGGGATGCTAGGGGGGTGCCTGGGAGTGCCTGGTAGGCAAATGGGGTCTGGGCATCTAGGGGGGTATGAAGGGCATAATGGGTCTGAAAGGTAGGGAGAGTCTGAATAGCATAGGGGGGTTGAGAAATAGAGTGAGACTGAGTCAGATAGAGGTTGAGAGGTTGGGGGGGGGGGAGAGAGATATTGAGGGCAGAGGGCTGAGAGGAGAATGGAGCATGGGTGCTGGGGGTGGAAGAGAGGGTGTATTAGTTAGGGGGGTAATCGGGGGTAGGTGGGGGTTTTGGGGTAGAAGAGGGGAAGAGGGAGATGGGGGAAGGTGTTAGGGGGTCACAAGATGAGGGGGTTAAATGTGGTCTGGAAGAGCATCGGAGGGGTGAGGGTTGGGTGGGGTTTGGCGGTGAGTGGAAGAGGGGTGCAGTGGAAGCTGGGATGGAGTAGATGGAATTGAAGGCAATGGGGTAGAAGGGGCAGGGGAGTAGGGGGGGGGGTAGTAGGGGAGGGGGATGGGAAGGTGGGTTTGGGGAGGGCATGGCTTGACCCACTGGGGTCATTGACAGGTGTGATGTAGCAGGGGCAGGGGAATCGTTGGGGAAGTGCAAATGTGGAAGGGACAGGGTTTTTTTGGGGGGATGAGGCAGGGGGGTTTGGGGGGCTGAGGCCGGGGGGAGGTATAGGAGGGCTGAGTTGGGGAGGATGCGACCTGTGAGGTGACCTGGGATGTGACCTGTGAGGTGACCTGGGAGGTGGCCTGGGAGGTGACCTGGGAGGTGGCCTGGGAGGTGACCTGGGAGGTGGCCTGGGAGGTGACCTGGGAGGTGACCTGGGAGGTGGCCTGGGAGGTGACCTGGGAGGTGACCTGGGATGTGACCTGTGAGGTGACCTGGGAGGTGGCCTGGGAGGTGACCTGGGAGGTGACCTGGGAGGTGGCCTGGGAGGTGGCCTGGAAGGTGGCCTGGGAGGTGACCTGGGAGGTGGCCTGGGAGGTGACCTGGGAGGTGGCCTGGGAGGTGACCTGGGAGGTGGCCTGGGAGGTAACCTGGGAGGTGACCTGGGAGGTGGCCTGGGAGGTGGCCTGGGAGGTGACCTGTGAGGTGGCCTGGGAGGTGGCCTGGGAGGTGGCCTGGGAGGTGACCTGTGAGGTGGCCTGGGAGGTGACCTGGGATGTGACCTGGGAGGTGAGACTACCTGAGAGGCTAGGGGTTCGGTGTCGTGCATGCCATCTATTCTTGTGGGCTATTTGCTCATCTTTCATCATAAACCTCTCTATAAACACATTGTAATGGGTTTCACTTCCTCTGAGTAAATGCTTGTTCCTCATTATGTACTCCACAGCCTCCTCATTGGAGAATTGCACCAGAACAGGTCTATTCTTGGTACAATTGTAAGGTCCAACCCGGCGGCTGATATCCACCTCGTGTTCTGCCATTCCTGCTCCAATATATCTCAATATCTCATGCAATTCATATTTTTCCGTCTCTATCCTTTCTTGTCTTGTTGGTGCCCCAGATTCGAATAATCCATGTATTATAATAGACCGTCTCCTCAGTAATTCATTGTCATGCTGGTAGCCTGTCTCCTGGGGATTCTCCATCCCAACCGCAGTCACTAACCCATCCCCCACTAATGCTCTGTCCTTAGCCATACTGTTAATCCTTCCCAATTCGTTTGTGATCCGAGCACATTCCCTCTCCCAGTCTTCTCTTCCCTTCCTAATCTCTTCCTGAATATAGAGCATAAGCTCTTGTTTCTGCCTCTCTACCGCATCCTGTATTTGCTGAAATAACTCACTTTTAATCCCTTGGATTAGATCCTCCATCCAATCGCTCCTTCTCTCTACAAATTTCCCTATTAATTTGTCTATAAATCTGTCCTCCTCATCCCTGCTGGTGATTGACCTTGAACCCCTTCCTGATCTTGTCATTGCAGTAACAATGTAGCCAAAAAGGTGCTCCTCAATACCTTGCACAATCTGCAGCACAAACAGGCGAGAAAGTACTCCACGCGGCTGGTCAGGTGAGGGCTCCGCATCCCGGCGTCACAGCTGGTGAGGTCATTAGTGGTGAGGTCACTCCGGCTCCCCAATTTCGGCTCCACAATTTCACAATACCACGATGCACACAACACTTATTTTCAGAGGTGCTGTTTCTACTGTTTTTCTTCACTTTCTTGAGGTTTGAGTGAGCTTACTAGTTATTCATTCACTCATATATGCATAGACACTGATTATTCCTCCCAATTTACTACCTTCACAACAGCTTCCCAGACTCTTCTGCCCACCACGGCTGTCTGTCTAATTGTGTGTGTGTGTGTGTGTGTGTGTGTGTGTGTGTGTGTGTGTGTGTGTGTGTGTGTGTGTGTGTGTGTGTGTGTGTGTGTGTGTGTGTGTGTGTGTGTTTTTCACCTAGTTTTCACCTAGTTGTGTTTGCGGGGGTTGAGCTTTGCTCTTTCGGCCCGCCTCTCAACTGTCAATCAACTGTTTACTAACTACTACTTTTTTTTTTCCACACCACACACACACACACACACCCCAGGACGCAGCCCGTGACAGCTGACTAACTCCCAGGTACCTGTTTACTGCTAGGTAACAGGGGCATTCAGGGTGAAAGAAACTTTACCCATTTGTTTCTGCCTCGTGCGGGAATCGAACCCGCGACACAGAATTACGAGTCCTGCGCACTATCCACCAGGCTACGAGGCCCCTTTGTGTGTGTGTGTGTGTGCGTGTGTGTGTGTGTGAGTGTGTGTGTGTGTGTGTGTGTGTGTGTGTGTGTGTGTGTGTGTGTGTGTGTGTGTGTGTGTGTGTGTGTGTGTGTGTGTGTGTATGTGTGTGTGTGTGTGTGTGTGTGTGTGTGTGTGTGTGTGTGTGTGTGTGTGTGTGTGTGTGTGTGTGTGTGTGTGTGTGTGTGTGTGTGTATGTGTACTCACCTAGTACTCACCTAGTTGTGTTTGCGGGGGTTGAGCTCTGGCTCTTTGGTCCCGCCTCTCAACCGTCAATCAACAGGTGTACAGATTCCTGAGCCTATCGGACTCTGTCATATCTACACCTGAAACTGTGTATGGAGTCAGCCTCCACCACATCACCCCCTAATGCATTCCATTTGTCAACCACTCTGACACTAAAAAAGTTCTTTCTAATATCTCTGTGGCTCATTTGGGCACTCAGTTTCCACCTGTGTCCCCTTGTGCGTGTTCCCCTTGTGTTAAATAGACTGTCTTTATCTACCCTATCAATCCCCTTCAGAATCTTGAATGTGGTGATCATGTCCCCCTTAACTCTTCTGTCTTCCAACGAAGTGAGGTTTAATTCCCGTAGTCTCTCCTCGTAGCTCATACCTCTCAGCTCGGGTACTAGTCTGGTGGCAAACCTTTGAACCTTTTCCAGTTTAGTCTTATGCTTGACTAGATATGGACTCCATGCTGGAGCCGCATACTCCAGGATTGGTCTGACATATGTGGTATATAATATTCTGAAAGATTCCTTACACAAGTTTCATTACATTGAGAGGAATGAGTCTATACCCTGTGGGAGATCATTTAAGTATATCAGAAACAGGGTAGGTCCAAGCACAGAGCCCTGTGGGACTCCACTGATGACTTCACGCCATTCTGAGGTCTCACCCCTCACTGTAACTCTCTGCTTCCTATTGCTTAGGTACTCCCTTATCCAGTGGAGCGCCCTACCAGTTACTTCTGCCTGTTTCTCCAGCTTATGCATCAACCTTTTATGGGGTACTGTGTCAAAGGCTTTCTGACAGTCCAAGAAAATGCAGTCCGCCCACCCTTCTCTTTCTTGCTTAATCTTTGTCACCTGATCGTAGAATTCTATGAAGCCTGTAAGGCAAGATTTACCCTCCCTGAACCCATGTTGATGGGTTGTCACGAAGTCTCTTCTCTCCAGATGTGTTACTAGGTTTTTTCTCACAATCTTCTCCATCACCTTGAATGGTATACAAGTTAAGGACACTGGCCTGTAGTTCAGTGCCTCTTGTCTGTCACCCTTTTTGTATATTGGTACTACATTAGCAGTCTTCCATATTTCTGGTAGGTCCCGGTTTCCAGTGACCTACTATACACTATGGAGAGTGGTAGGCAAAGTGCTCCTGCACACTCTTTCAATACCCATGGCGAGATTCCTTCCGGCCCAACAGCTTTTCTCACATCCAGCTCCAATAGGTGCTTCTTGACCTCATCTCTTGTAATTTCGAACCTATCCAAGGTCACCTGGTTTGCTGCCACCTCTTCTAGCGCCGCGACATCTCCCTGTTCTATTGTAAAGACCTCCTGGAACCTTTTGTTGAGTTCTTCACACACCTCTTTGTCATTCTCTGTGTACCTGTCCTCGCCCACCCTAAGTTTCATCACCTGTTCCTTCACTGTTGTCTTCCTCCTTATGTGACTGTGTAGTAGCTTGGGTTCGGTCTTGGCTTTATTAGCTATATCATTTTCATACCTTTTCTCAGCTGCTCTTCTCACACTGACATACTCGTTCCTGGTTCTCTGGTATCTCTCTCTACTTTCTGGTGTTCTGTTATTACGGAAGTTCCTCCATGCCCTTTTGTTCAGCTCCTTTGCTTTCATACATTCCTTATTAAACCACGGATTCTTCCTTTGCTTCTCTGTTTTTTCCTGTCGGGCTGGGACAAACCTGCTTACAGCCTCCTGACATTTTTGGGTGATATAGTCCATCATGTCTTGTACGGACATGGTTCCGAGTTCTGTGTCCCAATGTATATCCCATAGGAATTTATTCATCTCCTCATAGTTTCCCTTTCGGTACGCCAGCAATTTGTTTCCCAGTTCTTTTTTGGGGTGATAATTCCTAGCTCAACCAGGTACTCAAAGCTCAATACACTATGATCACTCATTCCCAAGGGGGCTTCCAACTTAACTTCCCTTATATATGACTCATTTAGGGTAAATATCAGATCAAGCAAGGTTGGTTCATCCCCTCCTCTCATTCTTGTCGGTCCCTTGACGTGTTGACTTAGAAAGTTTCTTGTTGCCACATCCAGCAGCTTAGCTCTCCATGTGTCTGGGCCTCCATGTGGGTCTCTGTTCCCCCAATCTATCTTCCCATGGTTGAAGTCTCCCATGATTAGAAGTCTGGATCCGTTCCTGCTAGCCACAGAAGCTGCTCTCTCTATTATATTGATGGTGGCCAAGTTGTTTCTATCATATTCCTGTCTGGGTCTTCTGTCATTCGGTGGGGGGTTATATATGACTACGACTATAATTTTCCTGTCCTCCAAATGCTATGGTGCCTGATATATAGTCACTGAAACCTTCACTGTTCTTAATTACCATCTCTTCGAAACTCCAACCTTCTCTTAGTAGCAAAGCTACACCACCTACTCCTCTCCCTTCTCTCTCTTTCTTCACTAAATAGTAGCCCTGTGGAAACACTGCGTTTGGTATAGTTTTCGTTAGCTTTGTTTCTGTGAGTGCTATTATGTCTGGGTTTTCTTCTAGTGCCCATTCTCCGAGTTCACTTGTTTTATTTGTTATTCCATCTATGTTAGTGTACATTGCCTTGAAGCTCACTTTCTTCTGTTCATTTTCTTGTCCCTTTCTTGGCGAGCATTCTGCTGGTGTGGGAAGCTGTTCCGTGGGTGAGAAGAACTGTGAGGTGGTTTGCAGGGTCTCAGATGATTTTGGGGTGGGGGGTTGGGGGTTTAAGGGAAGGGGGGACAGGTAGGGTGTGGGTTAAGGAGATAGGGGGGACATGGAGGATACGGGGTGAGAGGGGAAGAAGGGATAGGGAGGGTATGGGATGAAGGGAGAGAGGAGACAGGGGGGGGGGAAAGGTTGGAGGGGGGACATGACGGGAATGGGGAAGGGGTGACAGGGTCAGAATGGGGTGGGGGGGGAGGGAGGGTTGGGTGGGGGCAGGAAGGGTGAGGGAAAGGGAGGGTTTCTATGCAGAGGGGGGTGGTGGTGTTGCCTTCTCCTCTGGTGTTTCTGGGATGCTGGTTTTGGGTTCCCCTCTTGTCTCTGGGACTGTTGTGTTGGGGGCTGTGATTTCCTGGTTTGCTCCTCTCTCCCTGCGCTTTCTCCTTGCCTCTGCTGCTCTGGCTCTCTTCTCCTTCGTCCTGTCCCTCTGCAGGAATACTTTTTTGTATCCCTCCACATGCTGCAGACGACTCTTCCTTTCGAGAATATCCTCCTTCGTGGTTTCGTTTGTAAGTACCACCTTTACATGTCGGTTTCTGTCCTTGTTGTACCAGCCCAACCTGAAAACCTTCTCAATGTTTTGTTCAGCCCCTTCCATCTGTAACCCCTTCAGTAGCCCATGTACTGCCTCTCTATCCTTGCTATTCCATTCTTGCCTGTTGAATCCTTTCTGTTGTTTGATGCCTACAACTACTACTGATCTTTTTCTCTCCAGCAGCTGAGTGGTGCATCTTGCTGCTTCCTGTGAGGTGGCTGCTTGCATCGCTACCTCCCTCACTGTGTCCATTGCTTCTGAGCTCTTTTTCAGTATGTCTGCAAATGTTTCAGGTACAGAGGCATTTCCTTCCAATGTAACATTCCCACCTTCCCTCTGGATGATAATCTGATGCTCAGTCTCTTTATTTTTCTCTGTGAGGGATTTGATCTCCTTCCTTGCTGATGTCAGCTCACTTTGCAGGTTGTTAATTGTAATCCTCATTTCATGCATCTCCCTCCTGAATTCCTCCAGAAATTGGGTTAACATTTCCTTTGTTTGGTCACTCTGGCTGTTTCCTGTGTCCCTGTTTCGTCCTCCTGCCATTTTGCTCCTTGTCAAGAGAGAGAGCAAGAGAGAGAGAGAGCAAGAGAGAGAGAGAGCAAGAGAGAGAGAGAGAGCAAGAGAGAGAGAGAGAGCAAGAGAGCAAGAGAGAGAGAGCTAGAGTGAGCAAGAGAGAGAGAACAAGAGAGCAAGAGAGAGAGAACAAGAGAGCAAGAGAGAGAGAGCAAGAGAGAGAGCAAGAGAGAGAGAGCAAGAGAGAGAGAGAGCAAGAGAGAGAGAGAGAGAGAGCAAGAGAGAGCAAGAGAGAGAGAACAAGAGAGAGAGAGAGAGCAAGAGAGAGAGCAAGAGAGAGAGAGAGAACAAGAGAGAGAGAGAGAGAGAGAGAGAGAGAGAGAGAGAGAGAGAGAGAGAGAGAGAGAGAGAGAGAGAGAGAGAGAGAGAGAGAGAGAGAGAGAGAGAGAACGTGTATGTGTGTGTGTGTGGGATGGGGGTTAAGAGGTGTGGTGTTGTCTGCAGATTACGGCAGGTAAGAGAGGGCGTAAGAGAAGAGGTAAGAGACGGGGTGGATTATGAGTGAGGATTTTATCCCCTTTCCATGAAAGGTGTTAATCCCTTTTATCCTGACTGGACGTATGTGTGAGTGCGTGCGTGTGCGTGCAAACGTACGTATGCGTGCGTGCATGTGTGCGTGCATGCGTGTGTTACGGGGTATTACGGACCCGAGTCCAGTGTCCTAGCACGGAGCAGTGACGACAACGCCATCTGCCAGTCTGCTCCCGAAACCCCCTCCAAATGGACGATGCCATCTAGTGAGGATGGGATATACCGGCCACAGATGCTGGATTCCCGTCTTAATCAGCTCGTGACATAGCCGCTGCTGACCTCTGGTGAGGTGGCGCTTAGACAGCAACGCCATCTATGGAGTGGATAGGTGGACGTTTGTGTCTAAGCCGGTAAGTGAGGTGCCCTAGAGTGTAACTAGTACTGATGACGTGTCTGATTACAGAGTCGACCTGGGACTGCTGTATTGGACGATGAGGCAGTCTACCCAAGGCAGCCATAGCCTCTCCACGTGTTTGCTGTAGAAGCTGTGAGTCACCCCCCGGACGAACACTGTTAAGTGTTAGCCTGCCTGTAACATGACAGTACCAGGAATCGTCGTACCCGGGGCTGGCTGGTGGAGAAGACTCGCCACTGGGGTGTTGAGAGAGGAGAGTGATTAGCGGAATCACATGAGGCTCCTGCCTAGGGCTCGCAACCCTAGTATCGGTCGTGGAGTGGCCTAAGCAGCGGAGCTGATTGGAACCTGCCAGCTACAGGCTGGATTTGTGGTTGAAGGCCTCCATGACGGTACACCCAGTGGGATTGTGATTTGGCTGGCCTGTGGCCAGGGTAGATTCGCCTAGAGAATCGAAGGATTCATCGTGGGCCACAAAGAAGAGAACCAGGGCTACTCATCGTGAGCACCGTGAAACATCCTGAGTCTTCGGAGGAAGACAAGTTATTGTACATAAGTGTAGTTATAGACCCAGCGAGTGACTGTGAGATATTTATTTATGGTGGTGGAATATATATATATTTATTATTGTATTTGTATCCCTTCCCCTTTAATTTACTTGCGTTACGGAACACACCCCTTGAAAGCCACTACTAACTTGGGGCCGGATACCCAAACTCTAATAACATCAGAGAAGAACCCCGTTGCGACCCAATAGGGCCGTAACATAATTGGCATCCCCAGCGGGATCCGACCCCTTGTCAAGTATGTTTGACAGGGGTGGTGAAGTGGCGCAATCCCTGTAAATAGTTCCCCCTGTTTTTGACTATTAGGATGTTATACGTCCTGTGCGGTGCTCGGAGTGATTCAGTGCAATATTGTAGAGTGCGGTGCTCGCTGTGATTAAGTGCAATATTGTGTAGTGCGGTGCCCGGTGTAATTACGTGCAACAGTGGCAACTGAAGTGCTCGGTGCGGTTAAGTGCTAAAGTGAAAGCGGTGTGTTAAGTGCTAGTGTTCCATCTACGTGACAATGGCAGAAAAAGCGACCATCGACGATCTGGACGACGTTCAGGCCTTTCTGAACAGGGAGGACTGTCTTGCCAGATTAAAATATCTGGGGAAACAGGAACTCGTATTAGTGAGTGCCTATCTGGAGATAAAGATACGTGCCAGTGATTCCCGTGTGGAGATCTTGTCCAAGGTTCACCGGCATTTGAAGGCCGAGAAGAAACAGGAAAGTGAGGCACATAGTATACAGGAAAGTGAGGAGATAGCTTCCACTGAAAAGGAATGTAAGGGCAGTGATGTCGAAAGTGATGAGAGTGAACTGAATATAAGTTTACTTACAGTCAAATTACGTGCCTTAGAAATAAATCGTGAGATAGAATGGAAGAAATTAGAATTAGAACGAGAATTAAAAGATAAAGAAATGGAGATGAGGCGTTTAGAATTAGAAGAAAGGAAAGAAGAGCGAGAAAGAGAAGAGAAACGAGAAAGAGAAGAGCGTGAAAGAGAAGAGAAACGAGAGAGAGAAGAACGAGAAAGAGAAAGAGAAGAGCGAGAAAGAGAAGAGAGACGAGAAAGAGAAGAGCGAGAAAGAGAAGAGAAACGAGAGAGAAAAGAGCGAGAAAGAGAAGAGAAACGAGAGAGAAAAGAGCGAGAAAGAGAAGAGAAACGAGAGACAGAAGAAAGAGAAAGAGAAGAACGAGACAGGCAAGAACGACGAGACAGAGAGGAAAAAGAGAGACAACTTGAGCTAGAAGTATTGCAATTAGGTGGTCGGAGGCAAACAATGGACACAAGTATTTTCGATCCGGTGAGGAACATCAAAATGGTCCCGAAGTTCAACGAGAAGGAAGTTTTGAAGTTCTTCGCGGCCTTCGAGAAAGTCGCAGCCTCTTTGGAGTGGCCAAAGGAGAATTGGGCCATCATGATACAGTCCGTCTTGACTGGGAAGGCCCAAATCGCCTACTCCATGTTGTCCCTTGATGACTCCGGCGATTACGACAAGGTGAAGAAGGTAGTGCTCATGGCGTACCAATTGGTACCTGAGGCTTACAAGCAGAAGTTTAGAAACCTGAAAAAGACCTCGGAGCACACTTTCACCGAATTCGCGACCATCAAGGAGCGGCTTTTCCAAGAATGGTGTGCCTCTCGGAAGGTGGAGACCAAAGAAGACCTCGAGCAGCTCATACTGTTAGAGGACTTCAAAGACTGTCTGTCTGGAATCTGAAGACGTACTTAGAGGAGCAGCAGGTAGAGACCTTAAGTGCGGCAGCCACCATGGCTGAAGAGTACATCTTAACGCATAAGCCTTTCACTAAGTATGTCCCGAGGAATTACCCACGTCTGTTTGGCAAGCCTCGTCAGGAAGAGGAGAGACCCATCCCACAAAGCGCTGTGAAGACGCCCCCAAGTAGCCCTCAAAGGACCAGTCCTAACAGTCCGAAACACCGAAGTCCGAGGAGGAATATGGTGTGCTGGACTTGTGGGCAGAAAGGGCATGTAGCTGCTATGTGCCGAGGCAGAAGAGGTAGCGGCCCACTTAGGGAGGTGATGTTGGTGAGCTGTGTGACACCACCAGTAGGAAGCCAGTCTATGACTAGTCAGGAAGAACCAGGATTGTTTTCCCCTCACACTTCAAGCGGGTATGTATCGAGTGATCATACTGGTAGATCAGTAGTAGTGCTCAGAGATAGTGGAGCAGCCCAGTCCCTGATCGTGAGAAACTCGTTACCCGAGGGAGTGAGTGTGGATGGGAGACAAAAGGTTGTCCTGGTTGGGTTTCCTAGGACGCAGTATGTCGCCCCCTTAGTGCCGGTACATCTAGACTCGCCTTACTTCAGCGGCGCATGTGCGTTGGCAGTAGTTGATACCCTACCTATAGCTGGGATTGACGTGATACTAGCCAACGACTTGGTGACAGATTCGAGCAACAATCATCCCAAGGTCGCGGACGAGTCAGCCGGAACAGCAAGGTCTGAGGTAACAACAGGCATTGGTAATATCCAGGTACAGACAGACCCGGAATTAAATAACATGTTTAATTTGTCCTCTACCCGACAGATCGAGAGCATTCTAGCAGAGTCTCCTGATTCTTCTCCCGACGAGGAACATGAGGTTAAGGAGGCAGAAGCGACTGAGCGAGAAGAGAGGCCTCGTGTACAAGCACCCATGGATACCCAAGAGTCTGGAGTGAAGGCGGACGAGTACTTGCGGTATGGCAAAGTACAAAGTATACTGAACCGGCCAGAGATTCCCCAGACGTCGGAGGTATGTGAGGTATGTGTGAAGGTTCTAGTGCCCTCTTCGATCCAAACCAGGCTAATGGATATAGCCGGCTATGGACATTACAGGCTCAGGAAGCTTATCCCTCAGTTAGCCAAATGTTTCTCAGCAGTATTTTGTCTTCTTCTCGTGTGTGCTCTCAGTTAGGACCAGTGGACGACCCGACAGATGTTGGCTCCCATGAACATCGCAAAGAGATCCCAGGGATTAGAGATGTGCACTGTGAGTGTTGCAGTCAAAGAAGGGACCTGGAAGGTGATGGTAGATACAGGAGGTACGAGATGTGATATTATAAGTGACTGTTTCTGACAGGTTGACACTCCCCGCGTGATTGTTGAGCCTGGAGGTAGCGTTATGCGGAACGTTGGTCGACCTGACG
Organism: Procambarus clarkii; assembly: GCF_040958095.1. Lineage (NCBI taxonomy): Eukaryota > Metazoa > Arthropoda > Malacostraca > Decapoda > Cambaridae > Procambarus > Procambarus clarkii. The sequence continues at coordinate 19,846,624 of NC_091154.1, forward strand.
GTGGTAGAGCGGACACCATCTTCGATGTACGAACAGCCCTGTTGGGACTAGGTGTGGACCTAGTAGAGGCGTATGCTGTAAGTACTGACTTACCCACTGTCGCTGTCACTCTAAATTATCAGACCCCTGTATTCCAGGTTCCCGTCTCCCTGAAGGACTACCGGACCGGTTCCAGAAATGCCGTCTGTGACCAGCCATCATCGGTGCCACGACACAAGGAAGTGTCGAGTCGCCCCAGAGTCGCCCCAGATCGTGTCTATACCAATCCTTACTCGGGACACGTGAGATTATGCCCCTGCTTGACATCTTAGTGGAGGTGTGGAAGATCGCATCAGGCAGGTCATCGCCTTCCATCTGCAAGTTTCCTTTGTGCCAGAATTTCGCATTAGAACAATTCTGCAGACAAGACATCCTCGCCACTCCAGTTCGTAATGTACGTGAGTCCGTTTGGAAGAGTACCTATTTACTAATTTGGTTTGTTTTTTCTTTTATAGAAACCCAAACCAAATTCTTTTTGGTGGGGAGGTGTTACGGACCCAAGTCCAGCGTCCTAGCATGGAGCAGTGACGACAACACCATCTGCCAGTCTGCTCCCGAAACCCCCTCCAAATGGACGACGCCATCTAGTGAGGACGGGATATACCGGCCACAGGTGCTGGATTCCCGTCTTAATCAGCTCGTGACATAGCCGCTGCTGACCTCTGGTGAGGTGGCGCTTAGACAGCAACGCCATCTATGGAGTGGATAGGTGGACGTTTGTGTCTAAGCCGGTAAGTGAGGTGCCCTAGAGTGTAACTAGTACTGATGACGTGTCTGATTACAGAGTCGACCTGGGACTGCTGTATTGGACGATGAGGCAGTCTACCCAAGGCAACCATAGCCTCTCCACGTGTTTGCTGTAGAAGCTGTGAGTCACCCCCCGGACGAACACTGTTGAGTGTTAGCCTGCCTGTAACGTGGTAGTACCAGGAATCGTCGTACCCGGGGCTGGCTGGTGGAGAAGACTCGCCACTGGGGTGTTGAGAGAGGAGAGTGATCAGCGGAATCACATGAGGCTCCTGCCTAGGGCTCGCAACCCTAGTATCGGTCGTGGAGTGGCCTACGTAGCGGAGCTGATTGGAACCTGCCAGCTACAGGCTGGATTTGAGGTTGAAGGCCTCCACGACAGTACACCCAGTGGGACTGTGATTTGGCTGGCCTGTGGCCAGGGTAGATTCGCCTAGAGAATCGAAGGATTCATCGTGGGCCACAAAGAAGAGAACCAGGGCTACTCATCGTGAGCACCGTGAAACATCCTGAGTCTTCGGAGGAAGACAAGTTATTGTAAATAAGTGT
>NC_091154.1:19852958-19927958 GCF_040958095.1 Procambarus clarkii
ATGCATCAAATGAACAAATCCACAAGGGCCGCAATGAGAGTTCGAACCTGCGCCCGAGAGGAACCCAGACGCGCCTTAATCATTGTTAATCGATGAAAGCCATAGAAATCTCTATTGGGATGTCTGTGTGTAAGGGCGAAGAGGTAGAACAGCTTATTGACAGAGGTCGGGTGCAGGGGGGAGTTGTGTAAGACCGTGGTGTGTGTCTCGGAGAGGCTGCAGGAACCGTGCGAGGGCAGGGAAACTCCAGGTTGCAATTCTTTTACCGTGTCGTGGGACAGACGATTAAGGCAGCGTCTGGGATCCTCTGGACGTAGGTTCGAACCCTCATCACGGCCATTGTGGATTTGTTCTTTTGTTCAATAAGTTATATGCGTTAATGATAGTGTTTATGTACTGATGGTGAGACACTGGTGATGGTGGATAATGTAATGTTGGTGATAGTGCGCTGGTAGTGACCAAATGTTAATAGTGTGTTGTGAACGTGCGTGACAGACAGGCTGGTGGTAACTACAGGAGAACTTGTAGCATGTGCAGTGTGCAACTGAAGGTGAGGAGGCAGTAAGTGAAGGTGTGCACATGCAAGTTGACCATGGGCGTGTAATATTACTGAAGTAACGTCGAGAAACTTAATGTTTTAGTTAACTCTTATTTATGTCCATTTGAGTTCTTAAATGATAGTACACATGCACATGTCCTGTGCCAGGTGGGAAGGACGGGATCACCATAGTCCGTGCTGCTGGGAACTTTTTGTTCCCAGCACCTGAATCTAAAACAACAAAAACAACAACAACAATAGTACAGTAATTTGGAATAACAGAAACAAATTATTTTATTGGTCTATGGAGAGTCTATCAGGAAACTAGTCTAATGTTTTAACATTATGTTACCTAGAGTTTAGTTTAATAGATCGTATGTAATTTGTAAGCCTAATCACTAAACTTTATGAAAGAGTAATGTGGTTAACTTGAAGAGGTTGCTAAGAACAAGTCCATAAGGGCCGTGACGAGGATTCGAACCTGCGTCCGGGAGTATCCCAGACACTGCCAAATCGACAAATCCCTTGTGGATTTGTTGATGTGATGCGTGACGTTAGTGTGATGTGTGAGTGTGGTGCTGTGAGGTGGGTGAGGTCTCCGTGGCTGTAATGACCCCGCGCCCACCCCACAGCCACCCGGTGCCCTCGTGCTGACACCTGCCTCCCACACTCTCCCACACACCTCCCACACACCTCCCACACACCTCCCACACACCTCCCACACACCTCCCACACACCTCCCACACTCTCCCACACACCTCCCACACACCTCCCACACTCTCCCACACACCTCCCACACACACCTCCCACACTCTCCCACACACCTCCCACACTCTCCCATCTACAGGTTAAAATGATCTTTATATATCACTAACTTCACTCATATTCCACTCTGTAGGGAATTTTTTTCGAGTGGTAAAAATAAACTTTTTGCTAGTAGATGTTGGCTAGTTAAGAGGCAGAGATAATATGTTAACTGTTACTGGTCCTAACCTAAGGACGGCAAATTCATTTGCCGTGTTGGAGGACGAGTGCTGTGGTGCGCCTGCAGCGAGGAGCGGCGGAGCGCAGGCCCCTCAGGCTGCTCAGAAAGTTAAGGAGGTACCGGAGCGAATTTTGGTTGTGGGAGATTCCCAGGTGAGGTATTTAGACAGAACGTTTTGTGCCAGAGATAGGGGGAACAGATTAAGGGTTTGCTATCCGGGAGCTGGAATTGGTGATATTGTTGGAAACATGAATGATATTATGACAGGAAATGGGAACAAACCCATTATTTGTATTAGTGCAGGGGGTAATGATGTTGGACGAGTTAGGAGTGAGGAACTAATACAGAGATTCAGGACAGCCATTGAATTAGTTAGGAGCAAGGGAGGAATCCCGATCATATGTGGCATTCTTCCAAGAAAGGGAGTGGGAAATGAATGGATGTCGAGGGCACTTGGTGTCAATTGCCGGCTGGAAAGATATTGCAAATCAAATGCAATATCTTTCATAGACAACTGGGAACACTTCTATGGAAGAAATGGAATGTATGCTCGTGATGGGGTGCATCACTCGAGAGCTGGGGTTGTTGCTGTTGCGAACTCGTTGGAAGAAGTGGTTAGAGGTGTTTGTTTGGGTTTAAACTGTTAGTAGATAGAGGTATGGGAATTGATTTGGAGGAAGGAGGTAATAAAAGTATGTGTTTGTGGGAGAAAGGAATTGGCAAAACGATCAGGGAAAGAGAAGGTCCGCAAAATAACAATTCACTTAGGGTATATTACACTAACAGTAGAAGTCTAAGAAATAAAATTAACGAATTAAATGCTCTTGTCTGCACAGAAAAAATAGATATTATTGCACTTACCGAAACGTGGATGAACGTAGAAAATAGAGAACTATTAGCTGAATATCAGATAAATGGATTTAAACTATTTCACACAGATAGATATATTAGACGAGGAGGGGGAGTAGCCATATATGTTAGGGACAATTTGAAATGTAGTCTCAAAGAGGGAATCAAAACTGAGCCATACACAGAAACTATTTGGATAGAATTAAATGAAAAAGCAAATAATATTATAATAGGAGTTATATATAGGCCACCAAATTTAGACAGAATGGAAGCAAAGCATCTATGGGATGAAATATCTAGAGCATCTAGATCTAACAGTATTTATGTCATGGGTGACTTTAATTTTAGTGGAATAAACTGGGTGAACAAAACAGGGAATAGTGAAGCAGAAGATTTTCTAGAATTAATTGACGATTGCTTTCTTACGCAACACATTAAGGAACCAACGCGATAAAATAATATTTTAGATTTAGTGTTAACTAACAGGGAAACACAAATTAATGACATCGAAATACGGAGTGAGCTAGGGAACAGTGATCACAAAGTAATCAGATTTAGCATAGAATGGAATAGACCTGTAGGAGAAAATTCTGTTAAAGTGCCAGATTTTCGAAAAGCTGATTTTAATAGCCTAAGAAATTTTTTGGGTCAAATAGATTGGAAAGTCTTGGGTATGGGGTGTGGGCCGGTCTTGGAGCGAGACATGAACCCAGCGATAGGTGACGTAAAAAGGGATTTCGATGTGGATTTAATATATAACTTATTTAAGAATATTCTAAACAAAGCTCAGGAACGTAGTATACCATACAAATTGAATAGATCGAATACTAATGACCCAAAGTGGATAACAAATAATTTAAAGAACCTTATTGGTAAAAAGAGAGCTTGGTACAAAAGGATTAAGAATGGGGAAGTCAGTTTAGAACAGGAATTCATACAACTGGTTAGAAATGTTAAAAAAGAGATTAGGAAAGCAAAAAGAAACTATGAAGTTCGCATAGCAGAGCAAGCAAAGTCAAATCCTAAAGGGTTTTTTTCAGTTATATCGAACTAAGACTAGGGAAAGGATAGGTCCATTAAAATCTGAGACAGGTCAAATAACGGATAATGACAAGGAGATGAGTAGTATTTTTAACAAATATTTTATATCTGTATTTACTAAAGAAGAACTTAACAATATGCCTTCAGCCGAACAAGTCTATGTGGGTGGGGATGAGGACAGGTTGACTAGTTTAGCAGTTACCAGGGAGGATGTAATTAAACAATTAGAAAAACTAAAACCAAACAAATCCCCAGGGCCGGATGAAGTGTTTGCCAGGGTGCTTAAAGAATGCAAAGAGGAGCTTTCCGAGCCACTGTCTACCATATTTAATAAATCAATAGAGTCAGGCAGAGTGCCAGAGTCATGGAAGGTAGCTAATGTGGTACCAATTTTTAAGAAAGGAGATAGATCACTTGCGTCAAACTATCGGCCAATTAGCCTAACGTCTATTGTGGGAAAGTTACTTGAATCAATAATTGCAAATACAATTCGTCTTCATCTTGAAAAACATAAATTAATTAATGAGTCGCAACATGGTTTTATACATGGCCGTTCATGTTTAACAAATTTGCTAACTTTTTATTCCAGCATAGTTGAGGCAGTTGATAGTGGTAAGGATTGTGATGTTGTGTACCTTGACTTTAGCAAAGCTTTTGATACAGTGCCACATGAAAGACTAATTAAAAAAATAGAAGCTCATGGTATTGGCGGTGCTATATTAACTTGGATTAGGGCATGACTATACGAAAGGAAACAGAGAGTTAGTATAAATGGGGTTAAGTCAGAGTGGGATAATGTTGTTAGTGGAGTACCTCAGGGCTCTGTCCTGGGTCCTCTGTTGTTTATAATATATATAAATGATTTAGATTCAGGTTTGAGTAGCAACATTTGCAAATTTACATAAGAACATAAGAACATAAGAACAAAGGTAACTGCAGAAGGCCTATTGGCCCATACGAGGCAGCTCCTATTCTATAACCACCCAATCCCACTCATATACTTGTCCAACCCGTGCTTGAAACAATCGAGGGACCCCACCTCCACAATGTTACGCGGCAATTGGTTCCACAAATCAACAACCCTGTTACTGAACCAGTATTTACCCAAGTCTTTCCTAAATCTAAACTTATCCAATTTATATCCATTGTTTCGTGTTCTGTCCTGTGTTGATACTTTTAATACCCTATTAATATCCCCCCGGTTATGTCCATTCATCCACTTGTAAACCTCTATCATGTCACCCCTAACTCTTCGCCTTTCCAGTGAATGCAACTTAAGCTTTGTTAATCTTTCTTCATATAAAAGATTTCTAATTTGGGGAATTAACTTAGTCATCCTACGCTGGACACGTTCAAGTGAATTTATATCCATTCTATAATATGGCGACCAAAACTGAACTGCATAATCTAAATGGGGCCTAACTAGAGCAAGATATAGCTTGAGAACCACACCAGGTGTCTTGTTACTAACGCTGCGATTAATAAATCCAAGTGTCCGATTTGCCTTATTACGAACATTTATGCATTGATCCTTTTGTTTTAAATTCTTACTAATCATAACTCCCAGATCCCTTTCGCAATCCGACTTCGCAATCACAACACCATCTAGCTCGTATCTTGTAACTCTATCATCATTACCTAACCTCAGAACTTTACATTTATCAGCATTAAACTGCATCTGCCAATCCTTTGACCATTTCAAAACCCTATCTAGATCAACTTGAAGTGATAGTGAGTCCTCCTCCGAATTAATTTCCCTACCGATTTTCGTATCATCGGCAAATTTGCAAATGTTGCTACTCAAACCTGAATCTAAATCATTTATATATATTATAAACAACAGAGGTCCCAGGACAGAGCCTTGAGGCACTCCACTTACAACATTTTCCCACTCTGACTTGATTCCATTTATACTAACTCTCTGTTTCCTTTGGTATAGCCATGCCCTAATCCAGCTTAATATAGCACCCCCAATACCATGAGACTCTATTTTTTTAATCAGTCTTTCATGTGGCACTGTATCAAAAGCTTTGCTAAAGTCAAGGTATACAACATCGCAATCCTTACCACTATCAACTGCCTCAACAATGCTAGAATAAAAAGATAACAAATTTGTTAAACATGAACGGCCATTTATAAAACCATGTTGCGACTCAATTATTAATTTATGTTTTTCAAGATGAAGACGAATTTTATTTGCTATTATAGATTCGAGTAACTTTCCCACAATAGACGTTAGGCTAATTGGTCGATAGTTAGACGCAAGTGATCTATCTCCTTTCTTAAAAACTGGTATCACATTAGCAACTTTCCAAAACTCTGGCACTCTGCCTGACTCTATTGATTTATTAAATATGGTTGACAGTGGGTCACAAAGCTCCTCTTTGCATTCTTTAAGCACCCTAGCAAACACTTCATCCGGCCCTGGGGATTTGTTTGGTTTGAGTTTTACTATTTGTTTAAGAACATCCTCCCTGGTAACTGCTAAACTCGTCAACCTGTCCTCGTCCCCACCCACATAGACTTGTTCGGCTGAAGGCATATTGTTAAGTTCCTCTTTAGTAAATACAGATACAAAATATTTATTAAAAATACTACTCATCTCTTCATCACTATCTGTTATTTGACCTGTCTCAGTTTTTAATGGACCTATCCTTTCCCTAGTCTTAGTACGATATAACTGAAAAAACCCTTTAGGATTTGTCTTTGCTTGCCCTGCTATGCGAACTTCATAGTTTCTTTTCGCTTTCCTTATCTCTTTTTTAACATTTCTAACCAGTTGTACGAATTCCTGTTCTAAAGTGACCTCCCCATTTTTAATCCTTTTGTACCAAGCTCTCTTTTTACCTATAAGGTTCTTCAAATTCTTTGTTATCCACTTTGGGTCATTAGTATACGATCTATTCAATTTGTATGGTATACTACGTTCCTGTGCTTTGTTTAGAATATTCTTAAATAAGTTATATATTGAATCCACATCGAAATCCCCATTTAAGTCACCTATCGCTGGGTTCATGTCTCGCTCCAAGACCGGCCCACACCCCATACCCAAGCCTTTCCAATCAATTTGACCCAAAAAATTTCTTAGGCTATTAAAATCAGCTTTTCGAAAATCTGGCACTTTAACAGAATTTTCTCCTACTGGTCTATTCCATTCTATGCTAAATCTGATTTCTTTGTGATCACTGCTCCCTAGCTCACTCCCTATTTCGATGTCATTAATTTGCGTTTCCCTGTTAGTTAACACTAAATCTAAAATATTATTTTCCCGTGTTGGTTCCTTAATGTGTTGCGTAAGAAAGCAATCGTCAATTAATTCTAGAAAATCTTCTGCTTCACTATTCCCTGTTTTGTTCAACCAGTTTATTCCGCTAAAATTAAAGTCACCCATGACATAAATACTGTTAGATCTAGATGCTCTAGATATTTCATCCCATAGATGCTTTGCTTCCATTCTGTCTAAATTTGGTGGCCTATATATTACTCCTATTATAATATTATTAGCTTTTTCGTTTAATTCAATCCAAATAGTTTCTGTGTGTGGCTCTGTTTTGATTCCCTCTTTGAGACTACATTTCAAATTGTCCCTAACATATATGGCTACTCCACCTCCTCGTCTAATATATCTATCTGTGTGAAATAGTTTAAATCCATATATTTGATATTCAGCTAATAGTTCTCTATTTTCTACATTCATCCACGTTTCGGTAAGTGCAATAATATCTATTTTTTCTGTGCAGACAAGAGCATTTAATTCGTTAATTTTATTTCTTAGACTTCTACTGTTAGTGTAATATACCCTAAGTGAATTGTTATTTTGCGGACCTTCTCTTTCCCTGATCGTTTTGCCAATTCCTTTCTCCCACAAACACATACTTTTATTACCTCCTTCCTCCAAATCAATTCCCATACCTCTATCTACTAACAGTTTAAACCCAAACAAACACCTCTAACCACTTCTTCTAGCGAGTTCGCAACAGCAACAACCCCAGCTCTCGATAGATGCACCCCATCACGAGCATACATTTCATTTCTTCCATAGAAGTGTTCCCAGTTGTCTATGAAAGATATTGCATTTGATTTGCAATATCTTTCCAGCCGGCAATTGACACCAAGTGCCCTCGATATCCATTCATTTCCCACTCCCTTTCTTGGAAGAATGCCACATATGATCGGGATTCCTCCCTTGCTCCTAACTAACTCTATGGCTGTTTTATACCTCTGAATCAGTTTAATTCAATTAAAGGATTGTTCTTATGTAGTCTACATTTGCCGATGATACGAAAATCGGTAGGGAAATTAATTCGGAGGAGGACTCACTATCACTTCAAGTTGATCTAGATAGGGTTTTGAAATGGTCAAAGGATTGGCAAATGCAGTTTAATGCTGATAAATGTAAAGTTCTGAGGTTAGGTAATGATGATAGAGTTACAAGATACGAGCTAGATGGTGTTGAGATTACGAAGTCGGATTGCGAAAGGGATCTGGGAGTTATGATTAGTAAGAATTTAAAACAAAAGGATCAATGCATGAATGTTCGTAATAAGGCGAATAGGACACTGGGATTTATTAATCGAAGCGTTAGTAACAAGACACCTGGTGTGGTTCTCAAGCTATATCTTGCTCTAGTTAGGCCCCATTTAGATTATGCAGTTCAGTTTTGGTCGCCATATTATAGAATGGATATAAATTCGCTTGAACGTGTCCAGCGTAGGATGACTAAGTTAGTTCCCCAAATTAGAAATCTTTCATATGAAGAAAGATTAACAAAGCTTAAGTTGCATTCACTGGAAAGGCGAAGAGTTAGGGGTGACATGATAGAGGTTTACAAATGGATGAATGGACATAACAGGGGGGATATTAATAAGGTATTAAAAATATCAACACAAGACAGAACACGAAACAATGGATATAAATTGGATAAGTTTAGGTTTAGGAAAGACTTGGGTAAATACTGGTTCAGTAATAGGGTTGTTGATTTGTGGAACCAATTACCGCGTAACGTGGTGGAGGTGGGGTCCCTCGATTGTTTCAAGCGCGGGTTGGACATGTATATGAGTGGGATTGGGTGGTTATAGATAGGAGCTGCCTCGTATGGGCCAATAGGCCTTCTGCAGTTGCCTTTGTTCTCATGTTCTTATGTTCTTATGTAGTCTACACTTGCCTGTTACAGGACACTCGGTGTTAACAAGTTAGACACCTGCGGGTTGCCTGCCCGCCACTTGTGTGTGGCTGCTCACCAGGTGTGTGCTTCTCTCGCACTGACCTTCACACTTTAATTATCACTGTACCATTTACTTAAGTCTTTCCCGCAGGGTAAAGTATCCTAAAGTGTTGTATCGGAAGTTGCAGTGTTTCTATATGAAGTTATTATTGTCTTTATCGCACCTTAGTAACAACTGTTCAGCCAGCAGAGCTCTCATAAGTGATCAGTAATATGGGAAGTTATCTCATATATTAAATAATGGTCCCATATTAATATTTTGCTCCAGTATAGAGGAACTGCTTCCTCCTGACACCTTCACTCCAACCTCACAACTCCCAAGTTGTCTGCACTCAACTTTAAACTGTTGTTTACTGATATGATATAATAGATATGGTGGTCCACTTGCCTCATCTTTATATGGGATTAATTCCAAGCTGGATTGGAGGCTTGAAAGGATTGTGAACATATCATTGTTTCATTGTAACAATTCCAGAACATGAGGAAGTAGTGTCATGGCGCGCTAATGGTACAAAATTACTCATGAAGGTGAGCTGTGGTGCAAACTGGTGATGGTTTACTGGTGGCATAACTGCTGAAGGTGAGGTGGTGGACGAGATGTTAGCTTGTGGTGGAGTAATACTAGCTAAAGACAGACGATGATGATGATGAAGGAGAGTAGGGATGATGAGGAGGCAACTGGTAGCTGGCGTCGTGGCATACAAGTTGTAGGGGAAGAGGTTGCAACACACAGTATAGTCAGCAACATCTGCACGGCAGAGGGGGGCAGTGTCACCATGTTGCAATAGGCTTAAGATACACTGGCAGCAAGAAGAGCTTCCAGGGCCCAGGTCCTGGGGTGAGACTGGACTTCCAGGGCCCAGGTCTTGGGGTGAGACTGGACTTCCAGGGCCCAGGTCCTGGGGTGAGACTGGACTTCCAGGGCCCAGGTCCTGGGGTGAGACTGGACTTCCAGGGCCCAGGTCCTGGGGTCAGACTGGACTTCCAGGGCCCAGGTCATGGGGTGAGACTGGACTTCCAGGGCCCAGGTCCTGGGGTCAGACTGGACTTCCAGGGCCCAGGTCCTGGGGTGGGACTGGACTTCCAGGGCCCAGGTCATGGGGTGAGACTGGACTTCCAGGGCCCAGGTCCTTGGGTGGGACTGGACTTCCAGGGCCCAGGTCCTGGGGTGAGACTGGACTTGTCTGGTGTCAACGATCGTTTAGGGAAGACTCAGAGTGTTTAGGACACTTTCAACAAGGAGTACTAGGGGACCGTGGGGTTCAGGGACGTGGCCTTGTACTGTTGCACTCGTCTTGAAATGAAGGCGCGGGGACAGGAGGCGCGGGGACAGGAGGCGCGGGTGTGTCATCTTGCAAGGCGCGGGGACAGGAGGCGCGGGGACAGGAGGCGCGGGTGTGTCATCATGCAAGGCGCGGGGACAGGAGGCGCGGGTGTGTCATCTTGCAAGGCGCGGGGACAGGAGGCGCGGGTGTGTCATCTTGCAAGGCGCGGGGACAGGAGGCGCGGGTGTGTCATCATGCAAGGCGCGGGGACTGGAGGCGCGGGTGTGTCATCTTGCAAGGCGCGGGGACAGGAGGCGCGGGGACTGGAGGCGCGGGTGTGTCATCTTGCAAGGCGCGGGGACAGGAGGCGCGGGTGTGTCATCTTGCAAGGCGCGGGGACAGGAGGCGCGGGGACAGGAGGCGCAGGTGTGTCATCAGGCAAGGCGCGGGGACAGGAGGCGCGGGTGTGTCATCATGCAAGGCGCGGGGACAGGAGGCGCGGGTGTGTCATCATGCAAGGCGCGGGGACAGGAGGCGCGGGGACAGGAGGCGCGGGTGTGTCATCATGCAAGGCGCGGGGACAGTAGGCGCGGGTGTGTCATCTTGCAAGGCGCGGGGACAGGAGGCGCGGGTGTGTCATCATGCAAGGCGCGGGGACAGGAGGCGCGGGTGTGTCATCATGCAAGGCGCGGGGACAGGAGGCGCGGGTGTGTCATCTTGCAAGGCGCGGGGACAGGAGGCGCGGGGACAGGAGGCGCGGGTGTGTCATCATGCAAGGCGCGGGGACAGGAGGCGCGGGTGTGTCATCATGCAAGGCGCGGGGACAGGAGGCGCGGGTGTGTCATCATGCAAGGCGCGGGGACAGGAGGCGCGGGTGTGTCATCATGCAAGGCGCGGGTGTGTCATCATGCAAGGCGCGGGGACAGGAGGCGCGGGTGTGTCATCATGCAAGGCGCGGGGACAGGAGGCGCGTGTGTGTCATCATGCAAGGCGCGGGGACAGGAGGCGCGTGTGTGTCATCATGCAAGGCGCGGGGACAGGAGGCGCGGGTGTGTCATCTTGCAAGGCGCGGGGACAGGAGGCGCGGGTGTGTCATCTTGCAAGGCGCGGGGACAGGAGGCGCGGGTGTGTCATCTTGCAAGGCGCGGGGACAGGAGGCGCGGGTGTGTCATCATGCAAGGCGCGGGGACAGGAGGCGCGGGTGTGTCATCTTGCAAGGCGCGGGGACAGGAGGCGCGGGTGTGTCATCTTGCAAGGCGCGGGGACAGGAGGCGCGGGTGTGTCATCATGCAAGGCGCGGGGACAGGAGGCGCGGGTGTGTCATCAGGCAAGGCGCGGGGACAGGAGGCGCGGGGACAGGAGGCGCGGGTGTGTCATCATGCAAGGCGCGGGGACAGGAGGCGCGGGTGTGTCATCATGCAAGGCGCGGGGACAGGAGGCGCGGGTGTGTCATCATGCAAGGCGCGGGGACAGGAGGCGCGGGTGTGTCATCATGCAAGGCGCGGGGACAGGAGGCGCGGGTGTGTCATCATGCAAGGCGCGGGGACAGGAGGCGCGGGTGTGTCATCTTGCAAGGCGCGGGGACAGGAGGCGCGGGTGTGTCATCTTGCAAGGCGCGGGGACAGGAGGCGCGGGTGTGTCATCATGCAAGGCGCGGGGACAGGAGGCGCGGGTGTGTCATCATGCAAGGCGCGGGGACAGGAGGCGCGGGTGTGTCATCATGCAAGGCGCGGGGACAGGAGGCGCGGGTGTGTCATCATGCAAGGCGCGGGGACAGGAGGCGCGGGTGTGTCATCATGCAAGGCGCGGGGACAGGAGGCGTGGGTGTGTCATCTTGCAAGGCGCGGGGACAGGAGGCGCGGGTGTGTCATCATGCAAGGCGCGGGGACAGGAGGCGCGGGGACAGGAGGCGCGGGGACAGGAGGCGCGGGTGTGTCACCATGCAAGGCGCGGGGACAGGAGGCGCGGGTGTGTCATCTTGCAAGGCGCGGGGACAGGAGGCGCGGGGACAGGAGGCGCGGGTGTGTCATCATGCAAGGCGCGGGGACAGGAGGCGCGGGGACAGGAGGCGCGGGTGTGTCATCATGCAAGGCGCGGGGACAGGAGGCGCGGGTGTGTCATCTTGCAAGGCGCGGGGACAGGAGGCGCGGGGACAGGAGGCGCGGGTGTGTCATCATGCAAGGCGCGGGGACAGGAGGCGCGGAGACAGGAGGCGCGGGTGTGTCATCTTGCAAGACGCGGGGACAGGAGGCGCGGGTGTGTCATCATGCAAGGCGCGGGGACAGGAGGCGCGGGTGTGTCATCTTGCAAGGCGCGGGGACAGGAGGCGCGGGTGTGTCATCTTGCAAGGCGCGGGGACAGGAGGCGCGGGTGTGTCATCATGCAAGGCGCGGGGACAGGAGGCGCGGGGACAGGAGGCGCGGGGACAGGAGGCGCGGGTGTGTCATCATGCAAGGCGCGGGGACAGGAGGCGCGGGGACAGGAGGCGCGGGTGTGTCATCATGCAAGGCGCGGGGACAGGAGGCGCGGGTGTGTCATCATGCAAGGCGCGGGGACAGGAGGCGCGGGTGTGTCATCATGCAAGGCGCGGGGACAGGAGGCGCGGGTGTGTCATCTTGCAAGGCGCGGGGACAGGAGGCGCGGGGACAGGAGGCGCGGGTGTGTCATCATGCAAGGCGCGGGGACAGGAGGCGCGGGTGTGTCATCTTGCAAGGCGCGGGGACAGGAGGCGCGGGTGTGTCATCATGCAAGGCGCGGGGACAGGAGGCGCGGGTGTGTCATCATGCATGGCGCGGGGACAGGAGGCGCGGGTGTGTCATCTTGCAAGGCGCGGGGACAGGAGGCGCGGGTGTGTCATCTTGCAAGGCGCTGGGACAGGAGGCGCGGGTGTGTCATCATGCAAGGCGCGGGGACAGGAGGCGCGGGTGTGTCATCTTGCAAGGCGCGGGGACAGGAGGCGCGGGTGTGTCATCTTGCAAGGCGCGGGGACAGGAGGCGCGGGTGTGTCATCTTGCAAGGCGCTGGGACAGGAGGCGCGGGTGTGTCATCATGCAAGGCGCGGGGACAGGAGGCGCGGGGACAGGAGGCGCGGGTGTGTCATCATGCAAGGCGCGGGGACAGGAGGCGCGGGTGTGTCATCTTGCAAGGCGCGGGGACAGGAGGCGCGGGTGTGTCATCAGGCAAGGCGCGGGGACAGGAGGCGCGGGTGTGTCATCTTGCAAGGCGCGGGGACAGGAGGCGCGGGTGTGTCATCATGCAAGGCGCGGGGACAGGAGGCGCGGGGACAGGAGGCGCGGGTGTGTCATCATGCAAGGCGCGGGGACAGGAGGCGCGGGGACAGGAGGCGCGGGTGTGTCATCATGCAAGGCGCGGGGACAGGAGGCGCGGGTGTGTCATCATGCAAGGCGCGGGGACAGGAGGCGCGGGTGTGTCATCTTGCAAGGCGCAGGGACAGGAGGCGCGGGGACAGGAGGCGCGGGGACAGGAGGCGCGGGTGTGTCATCTTGCAAGGCGCGGGGACAGGAGGCGCGGGTGTGTCATCATGCAAGGCGCAGGGACAGGAGGCGCGGGTGTGTCATCTTGCAAGGCGCGGGGACAGGAGGCGCGGGTGTGTCATCATGCAAGGCGCGGGGACAGGAGGCGCGGGTGTGTCATCATGCAAGGCGCGGGGACAGGAGGCGCGGGGACAGGAGGCGCGGGTGTGTCATCAGGCAAGGCGCGGGGACAGGAGGCGCGGGGACAGGAGGCGCGGGTGTGTCATCATGCAAGGCGCGGGGACAGGAGGCGCGGGTGTGTCATCATGCAAGGCGCGGGGACAGGAGGCGCGGGTGTGTCATCTTGCAAGGCGCGGGGACAGGAGGCGCGGGTGTGTCATCATGCAAGGCGCGGGGACAGGAGGCGCGGGTGTGTCATCATGCATGGCGCGGGGACAGGAGGCGTGGGGACAGGAGGCGCGGGGACAGGAGGCGCGGGTGTGTCATCTTGCAAGGCGCGGGGACAGGAGGCGCGGGTGTGTCATCAGGCAAGGCGCGGGGACAGGAGGCGCGGGGACAGGAGGCGCGGGTGTGTCATCATGCAAGGCGCGGGGACAGGAGGCGCGGGTGTGTCATCAGGCAAGGCGCGGGGACAGGAGGCGCGGGTGTGTCACCATGCAAGGCGCGGGGACAGGAGGCGCGGGTGTGTCACCATGCAAGGCGCGGGGACAGGAGGCGCGGGGACAGGAGGCGCGGGTGTGTCACCATGCAAGGCGCGGGGACAGGAGGCGCGGGTGTGTCATCACGCAAGGCGCGGGGACAGGAGGCGCGGGTGTGTCATCTTGCAAGGCGCGGGGACAGGAGGCGCGGGGACAGGAGGCGCGGGTGTGTCATCTTGCAAGGCGCGGGGACAGGAGGCGCGGGGACAGGAGGCGCGGGTGTGTCATCTTGCAAGGCGCGGGGACAGGAGGCGCGGGGACAGGAGGCGCGGGTGTGTCATCTTGCAAGGCGCGGGGACAGGAGGCGCGGGTGTGTCATCTTGCAAGGCGCGGGGACAGGAGGCGCGGGTGTGTCATCTTGCAAGGCGCGGGGACAGGAGGCGCGGGTGTGTCACCATGCAAGGCGCGGGGACAGGAGGCGCGGGTGTGTCACCATGCAAGGCGCGGGGACAGGAGGCGCGGGTAATGGTTGTTGTTGGTGGTGGTTGTTGTTGTTGTTGGTGGTGGTTGTTGTTGTTGTTGGTGGTGGTTGTTGTTGGTGGTGGTGGTTGTTGTTGTTGGTGGTGGTGGTTGTTGTTGGTGGTGGTTGTTGTTGTTGGTGGTGGTTGTTGTTGTTGGTGGTAATAGTTGTTGTTGGTGGTAATAGTTGTTGTTGGTGGTGGTTGTTGTTGATGGTGGTGGTTGTTGTTGGTGGTAGTGGTTGTTGTTGGTGGTAATAGTTGTTGTTGGTGGTAATAGTTGTTGTTGGTGGTAATAGTTGTTGTTGGTGGTAATAGTTGTTGTTAGTGGTGGTTGTTGTTGGTGGTAATGGTTGTTGTTGGTGGTAGTGGTTGTTGTTGGTGGTAATGGTTGTTGTAGTTGGTGGTAATGGTTGTTGTTGGTGGTAATGGTTGTTGTTGGTGGTGGTTGTTGTTGGTGGTAGTGGTTGTTGTTGGTGGTAATGGTTGTTGTTGGTGGTAATGGTTGTTGTTGGTGGTAATGGTTGTTGTTGGTGGTAATGGTTGTTGTTGGTGGTAATGGTTGTTGTTGGTGGTAATGGTTGTTGTTGGTGGTAGTGGTTGTTGTTGGTGGTGGTTGTTGGTGTTGGTGGTAATAGTTGTTGTTGGTGGTAATAGTTGTTGTTAGTGGTGGTTGTTGTTGGTGGTAATGGTTGTTGTTGGTGGTAATGGTTGTTGTTGGTGGTAATGGTTGTTGTTGGTGGTTGTTGTTGGTGGTAATGGTTGTTGTTGGTGGTAGTGGTTGTTGTTGGTGGTAATGGTTGTTGTTGGTGGTAATGGTTGTTGTTGGTGGTAGTGGTTGTTGTTGGTGGTAATGGTTGTTGTTGGTGGTAATGGTTGTTGTTGGTGGTAATGGTTGTTGTTGGTGGTAATGGTTGTTGTTGGTGGTAATGGTTGTTGTTGGTGGTAATGGTTGTTGTTGGTGGTAGTGGTTGTTGTTGGTGGTGGTTGTTGGTGTTGGTGGTAATAGTTGTTGTTGGTGGTAATAGTTGTTGTTAGTGGTGGTTGTTGTTGGTGGTAATGGTTGTTGTTGGTGGTAATGGTTGTTGTTGGTGGTAATGGTTGTTGTTGGTGGTTGTTGTTGGTGGTAATGGTTGTTGTTGGTGGTAGTGGTTGTTGTTGGTGGTAATGGTTGTTGTTGTTGGTGGTAATGGTTGTTGTTGGTGGTAATGGTTGTTGTTGGTGGTAATGGTTGTTGTTGGTGGTAATGGTTGTTGTTGGTGGTGGTTGTTGTTGTTGGTGGTAATGGTTGTTGTTGTTGGTGGTAATGGTTGTTGTTGTTGGTGGTAATGGTTGTTGTTGTTGTTGGTGGTTGTTGTTGTTGTTGGTGGTGGTTGTTGTTGTTGGTGGTAATGGTTGTTGTTGTTGTTGGTGGTTGTTGTTGTTGTTGGTGGTGGTGGTTGTTGGTGGTAATGGTTGTTGTTGTTGGTGGTGGTGGTTGTTGTTGGTGGTGGTTGTTGTTGGTGGTGGTTGTTGTTGGTGGTGGTGGTTGTTGTTGGTGGTAATGGTTGTTGTTGGTGGTAATGGTTGTTGTTGTTGGTGGTGGTTGTTGTTGGTGGTGGTTGTTGTTGGTGGTGGTGGTTGTTGTTGGTGGTAATGGTTGTTGTTGGTGGTAATGGTTGTTGTTGGTGGTAGTGGTTGTTGTTGTTGGTGGTGGTTGTTGTTGGTGGTAATGGTTGTTGTTGTTGGTGGTGGTTGTTGTTGGTGGTAGTGGTTGTTGTTGGTGGTAATGGTTGTTGTTGGTGGTAATGGTTGTTGTTGGTGGTGGTTGTTGTTGGTGGTGGTTGTTGTTGGTGGTGGTGGTTGTTGTTGGTAATGGTTGTTGTTGGTGGTGGTAATGGTTGTTGTTGTTGGTGGTGGTTGTTGTTGGTGGTAGTGGTTGTTGTTGGTGGTGGTGGTTGTTGTTGGTGGTAATGGTTGTTGTTGGTGGTAGTGGTTGTTGTTGGTGGTAATGGTTGTTGTTGGTGGTAATGGTTGTTGTTGTTGGTGGTAATGGTTGTTGATGGTGGTAATGGTTGTTGTTGGTGGTAATGGTTGTTGTTGGTGGTAATGGTTGTTGTTGGTGGTAATGGTTGTTGTTGTTGGTGGTGGTGGTTGTTGTTGGTGGTAATGGTTGTTGTTGGTGGTAGTGGTTGTTGTTGGTGGTAATGGTTGTTGTTGGTGGTAATGGTGGTTGTTGTTGGTGGTAATGGTTGTTGTTGTTGGTAATGGTTGTTGTTGGTGGTAATGGTTGTTGTTGGTGGTAATGGTTGTTGTTGTTGGTGGTGGTGGTTGTTGTTGGTGGTAATGGTTGTTGTTGGTGGTAATGGTTGTTGTTGGTGGTGGTAATGGTTGTTGTTGTTGGTGGTGGTGGTTGTTGTTGGTGGTAATGGTTGTTGTTGGTGGTAATGGTTGTTGTTGTTGGTGGTAATGGTTGTTGATGGTGGTGGTTGTTGTTGTTGGTGGTAATGGTTGTTGTTGGTGGTAATGGTTGTTGTTGTTGGTGGTAATGGTTGTTGTTGGTGGTGGTGGTTGTTGTTGTTGGTGGTGGTTGTTGTTGTTGGTGGTAATGGTTGTTGTTGTTGGTAATGGTTGTTGTTGTTGGTGGTAATGGTTGTTGATGGTGGTGGTTGTTGTTGTTGGTGGTAATGGTTGTTGTTGTTGGTAATGGTTGTTGTTGTTGGTGGTGGTGGTTGTTGTTGTTGGTGGTGGTGGTTGTTGTTGTTGGTGGTGGTGGTGGTTGTTGTTGTTGGTGGTAATGGTTGTTGTTGTTGGTGGTGGTGGTTGTTGTTGCTGGTGGTGGTGGTTGTTGGTGGTGGTGGTTGTTGTTGTTGGTGGTAATGGTTGTTGTTGTTGGTGGTGGTGGTTGTTGTTGGTGGTGGTGGTGGTTGTTGTTGTTGTTGGTGGTAATGGTTGTTGTTGTTGGTGGTGGTGGTTGTTGTTGTTGGTGGTGGTGGTTGTTGGTGGTGGTGGTTGTTGTTGTTGGTGGTAATGGTTGTTGTTGTTGGTGGTGGTGGTTGTTGTTGTTGTTGTTGGTGGTAATGGTTGTTGTTGTTGGTGGTGGTTGTTGTTGTTGGTGGTAATGGTTGTTGTTGGTGGTAATGGTTGTTGTTGTTGGTGGTGGTGGTTGTTGTTGGTGGTAATGGTTGTTGTTGGTGGTAATGGTTGTTGTTGGTGGTGGTTGTTGTTGGTGGGAATGGTTGTTGTTGGTGGTGGTTGTTGTTGTTGGTGGTTGTTGTAGTTGGTGGTGGTTGTTGTAGTTGGTGGTGGTGGTTGTTGTGGGTGGTGGTGGTTGTTGGTGGTAGTGGTTGTTGTTGGTGGTAATGGTTGTTGTTGGTGGTGGTTGTTGTTGGTGGTAATGGTTGTTGTTGGTGGTGGTTGTTGTTGTTGGTGGTGGTTGTTGTTGGTGGTGGTGGTTGTTGGTGGTAGTGGTTGTTGTTGGTGGTAATGGTTGTTGTTGGTGGTGGTTGTTGTTGGTGGTGGTTGTTGTTGGTGGTGGATGTTGTTGGTGATGGTTGTTGTTGGTGGTGGTGGTTGTTGGTGGTAGTGGTTGTTGTTGGTGGTAATGGTTGTTGTTGGTGGTGGTTGTTGGTGGTGGTTGTTGTTGGAGGTGGTTGTTGTTGGTGGTGGATGTTGTTGGTGATGGTTGTTGTTGGTGGGTGTTGTTGGTGGTGGTTGTTGTTGGTGGTGGTTGTTGTTGGTGGTAATGGTTGTTGTTGGTGGTAGTTGTTGTTGCTGGTGGTAATGGTTGTTGTTGGTGGTAGTTGTTGTTGTTGGTAGTAGTGGTTGTTGTTGGTGGTAATGGTTGTTGTTGGTGGTAATGGTTGTTGTTGGTGGTAATGGTTGTTGTTGGTGGTAATGGTTGTTGTTGGTGGTGGTTGTTGTTGGTGGTGGTTGTTGTTGGTGGTGGTTGTTGTTGGTGGTAATGGTTGTTGTTGGTGGTGGTTGTTGTTGGTGGTGGTTGTTGTTGGTGGTAATGGTTGTTGTTGGTGGTAGTTGTTGTTGCTGGTGGTAATGGTTGTTGTTGGTGGTAGTTGTTGTTGTTGGTAGTAGTGGTTGTTGTTGGTGGTAATGGTTGTTGTTGGTGGTAATGGTTGTTGTTGGTGGTAATGGTTGTTGTTGGTGGTAATGGTTGTTGTTGGTGGTAATGGTTGTTGTTGGTGGTAATGGTTGTTGTTGGTGGTAATGGTTGTTGTTGGTGGTAATGGTTGTTGTTGGTGGTAATGGTTGTTGTTGGTGGTAGTGGTTGTTGTTGGTGGTGGTTGTTGTTGGTGGTAATGGTTGTTGTTGGTGGTAATGGTTGTTGTTGGTGGTAATGGTTGTTGTTGGTGGTGGTTGTTGTTAGTGGTAATGGTTGTTGCTGGTGGTAATGGTTGTTGTTGGTGGTAATGGTGTTTGTTGGTGGTAATGGTTGTTGTTGGTGGTAATGGTTGTTGTTGGTGGTAATGGTTGTTGTTGGTGGTAATGGTTGTTGTTGGTGGTAATGGTTGTTGTTGGTGGTAATGGTTGTTGTTGGTGGTAGTGGTTGTTGTTGGTGGTGGTTGTTGTTGGTGGTAATGGTTGTTGTTGGTGGTAATGGTTGTTGTTGGTGGTAATGGTTGTTGTTGGTGGTGGTTGTTGTTAGTGGTAATGGTTGTTGCTGGTGGTAATGGTTGTTGTTGGTGGTAATGGTGTTTGTTGGTGGTAATGGTTGTTGTTGGTGGTAGTGGTTGTTGTTGGTGGTATTGGTTGTTGTTGGTGGTAGTGGTTGTTGTTGGTGGTAGTGGTTGTTGTTGGTGGTAATGGTTGTTGTTGGTGGTAGTGGTTGTTGTTGGTGGTAATGGTTGTTGTTGGTGGTAATGGTTGTTGGTGGTGGTAATGGTTGTTGTTGGTGGTAGTGGTTGTTGTTGGTGGTGGTTGTTGTTGGTGGTGGTTGTTGTTGGTGGTAATGGTTGTTGTTGGTGGTGGTTGTTGTTGGTGGTAATGGATGTTGTTGGTGGAAGTGGTTGTTGTTGGTGGTAGTGGTTGTTGTTGGTGGTAATGGTTGTTGTTGGTGGTAATGGTTGTTGTTGGTGGTGGTTGTTGTTGGTGGTAATGGTTGTTGTTGTTGGTGGTGGTTGTTGTTGGTGGTAATGGTTGTTGTTGGTGGTGGTTGTTGTTGGTGGTAATGGTTGTTGTTGTTGGTGGTTGTTGTTGGTGGTGGTTGTTGTTGATGGTGGTGGTTGTTGTTGGTGGTGGTTGTTGTTGGTGGTAATGGTTGTTGTTGGTGGTAATGGTTGTTGTTGGTGGTGGTTGTTGTTGGTGGTAATGGTTGTTGTTGTTGGTGGTGGTTGTTGTTGGTGGTAATGGTTGTTGTTGGTGGTGGTTGTTGTTGGTGGTAATGGTTGTTGTTGTTGGTGGTTGTTGTTGGTGGTGGTTGTTGTTGATGGTGATGGTTGTTGTTGGTGGTGGTTGTTGTTGGTGGTAATGGTTGTTGTTGGTGGTGGTTGTTGTTGGTGGTGGTGGTTGTTGTTGGTGGTAATGGTTGTTGTTGGTGGTAATGGTTGTTGTTGGTGGTGGTTGTTGTTGGTGGTAATGGTTGTTGTTGTTGGTGGTGGTTGTTGTTGGTGGTAGTGGTTGTTGTTGGTGGTAATGGTTGTTGTTGGTGGTAATGGTTGTTGTTGGTGGTGGTTGTGTTGGTGGTAATGGTTGTTGTTGTTGGTGGGTGGTTGTTGTTGGTGGTAATGGTTGTTGTTGGTGGTGGTTGTTGTTGGTGGTAATGGTTGTTGTTGTTGGTGGTGGTTGTTGTTGGTGGTAGTGGTTGTTGTTGGTGGTAATGGTTGTTGTTGGTGGTAATGGTTGTTGTTGGTGGTGGTTGTTGTTGGTGGTAATGGTTGTTGTTGTTGGTGGTAATGGTTGTTGTTGGTGGTGGTTGTTGTTGATGGTAATGGTTGTTGTTGATGGTAATGGTTGTTGTTGGTGGTGGTTGTTGTTGGTGGTAATGGTTGTTGTTGTTGGTGGTGGTGGTTGTTGTTGGTGGTAGTGGTTGTTGTCGGTGGTAATGGTTGTTGTTGGTGGTAATGGTTGTTGTTGGTGGTAGTGGTTGTTGTTGGTGGTAATGGTTGTTGTTGGTGGTGGTTGTTGTTGGTGGTAATGGTTGTTGTTGGTGGTGGTTGTTGTTGATGGTGGTGGTTGTTGTTGGTGGTAGTGGTTGTTGTTGGTGGTAATGGTTGTTGTTGGTGGTAATGGTTGTTGGTGGTGGTAATGGTTGTTGTTGGTGGTGGTTGTTGTTGATGGTAATGGTTGTTGTTGTTGTTGGTGGTGGTTGTTGTTAGTGGTAATGGTTGTTGCTGGTGGTAATGGTTGTTGTTGGTGGTGGTTGTTGTTGATGGTAATGGTTGTTGTTGTTGTTGGTGGTGGTTGTTGTTGGTGGTAATGGTTGTTGCTGGTGGTAATGGTTGTTGTTGGTGGTAATGGTTGTTGTTGGTGGTAATGGTTGTTGTTGTTGGTGGTAATGGTTGTTGTTGGTGGTAATGGCTGTTGTTGGTGGTAATGGTTGTTGTTGGTGGTAATGGTTGTTGTTATTGGTAATGGTTGTTGCTGGTGGTAATGGTTGTTGCTGGTGGTGGTGGTTGTTGTTGATGGTAATGGTTGTTGTTGGTGGTGGTTGTTGTTGGTGGTAATGGTTGTTGTTGGTGGTAATGGTTGTTGTTGGTGGTAATGGTTGTTGTTGGTGGTAATGGTTGTTGTTGGTGGTAATGGTTGTTGTTGGTGGTAATGGTTGTTGTTGTTGGTGGTGGTGGTTGTTGTTGGTGGTAATGGTTGTTGTTGGTGGTAGTGGTTGTTGTTGGTGGTAATGGTTGTTGTTGGTGGTAATGGTGGTTGTTGTTGGTGGTAATGGTTGTTGTTGTTGGTAATGGTTGTTGTTGGTGGTAATGGTTGTTGTTGGTGGTAATGGTTGTTGTTGGTGGTAATGGTTGTTGTTGTTGGTGGTGGTGGTTGTTGTTGGTGGTAATGGTTGTTGTTGGTGGTAATGGTTGTTGTTGGTGGTGGTAATGGTTGTTGTTGTTGGTGGTGGTGGTTGTTGTTGGTGGTAATGGTTGTTGTTGGTGGTAATGGTTGTTGTTGTTGGTGGTAATGGTTGTTGATGGTGGTGGTTGTTGTTGTTGGTGGTAATGGTTGTTGTTGGTGGTAATGGTTGTTGTTGTTGGTGGTAATGGTTGTTGTTGGTGGTGGTGGTTGTTGTTGTTGGTGGTGGTTGTTGTTGTTGGTGGTAATGGTTGTTGTTGTTGGTAATGGTTGTTGTTGTTGGTGGTAATGGTTGTTGATGGTGGTGGTTGTTGTTGTTGGTGGTAATGGTTGTTGTTGTTGGTAATGGTTGTTGTTGTTGGTGGTGGTGGTTGTTGTTGTTGGTGGTGGTGGTTGTTGTTGTTGGTGGTGGTGGTGGTTGTTGTTGTTGTTGGTGGTAATGGTTGTTGTTGTTGGTGGTGGTGGTTGTTGTTGTTGGTGGTGGTGGTTGTTGGTGGTGGTGGTTGTGGTTGGTGGTAATGGTTGTTGTAGTTGGTGGTGGTGGTTGTTGTTGGTGGTGGTGGTGGTTGTTGTTGTTGTTGGTGGTAATGGTTGTTGTTGTTGGTGGTGGTGGTTGTTGTTGTTGGTGGTGGTGGTTGTTGGTGGTGGTGGTTGTTGTTGTTGGTGGTAATGGTTGTTGTTGTTGGTGGTGGTGGTTGTTGTTGTTGTTGTTGGTGGTAATGGTTGTTGTTGTTGGTGGTGGTTGTTGTTGTTGGTGGTAATGGTTGTTGCTGGTGGTAATGGTTGTTGTTGTTGGTGGTGGTGGTTGTTGTTGGTGGTAATGGTTGTTGTTGGTGGTAATGGTTGTTGTTGGTGGTGGTTGTTGTTGGTGGTAATGGTTGTTGTTGGTGGTGGTTGTTGTTGTTGGTGGTTGTTGTAGTTGGTGGTGGTTGTTGTAGTTGGTGGTGGTGGTTGTTGTTGGTGGTGGTGGTTGTTGGTGGTAGTGGTTGTTGTTGGTGGTAATGGTTGTTGTTGGTGGTGGTTGTTGTTGGTGGTAATGGTTGTTGTTGGTGGTGGTTGTTGTTGTTGGTGGTGGTTGTTGTTGGTGGTGGTGGTTGTTGGTGGTAGTGGTTGTTGTTGGTGGTAATGGTTGTTGTTGGTGGTGGTTGTTGTTGGTGGTGGTTGTTGTTGGTGGTGGATGTTGTTGGTGATGGTTGTTGTTGGTGGTGGTGGTTGTTGTTGGTAGTGGTTGTTGTTGGTGGTAATGGTTGTTGTTGGTGGTGGTTGTTGGTGGTGGTTGTTGTTGGAGGTGGATGTTGTTGGTGATGGTTGTTGTTGGTGGGTGTTGTTGGTGGTGGTTGTTGTTGGTGGTGGTTGTTGTTGGTGGTAATGGTTGTTGTTGGTGGTAGTTGTTGTTGCTGGTGGTAATGGTTGTTGTTGGTGGTAGTTGTTGTTGTTGGTAGTAGTGGTTGTTGTTGGTGGTAATGGTTGTTGTTGGTGGTAATGGTTGTTGTTGGTGGTAATGGTTGTTGTTGGTGGTGGTTGTTGTTGGTGGTGGTTGTTGTTGGTGGTGGTTGTTGTTGGTGGTAATGGTTGTTGTTGGTGGTGGTTGTTGTTGGTGGTGGTTGTTGTTGGTGGTAATGGTTGTTGTTGGTGGTAGTTGTTGTTGCTGGTGGTAATGGTTGTTGTTGGTGGTAGTTGTTGTTGTTGGTAGTAGTGGTTGTTGTTGGTGGTAATGGTTGTTGTTGGTGGTAATGGTTGTTTGTGGTGGTAATGGTTGTTGTTGGTGGTAATGGTTGTTGTTGGTGGTAATGGTTGTTGTTGGTGGTAATGGTTGTTGTTGGTGGTAATGGTTGTTGTTGGTGGTAATGGTTGTTGTTGGTGGTAATGGTTGTTGTTGGTGGTAGTGGTTGTTGTTGGTGGTGGTTGTTGTTGGTGGTAATGGTTGTTGTTGGTGGTAATGGTTGTTGTTGGTGGTAATGGTTGTTGTTGGTGGTGGTTGTTGTTAGTGGTAATGGTTGTTGCTGGTGGTAATGGTTGTTGTTGGTGGTAATGGTGTTTGTTGGTGGTAATGGTTGTTGTTGGTGGTAGTGGTTGTTGTTGGTGGTAATGGTTGTTGTTGGTGGTAGTGGTTGTTGTTGGTGGTAGTGGTTGTTGTTGGTGGTAATGGTTGTTGTTGGTGGTAGTGGTTGTTGTTGGTGGTAATGGTTGTTGTTGGTGGTAATGGTTGTTGGTGGTGGTAATGGTTGTTGTTGGTGGTAGTGGTTGTTGTTGGTGGTGGTTGTTGTTGGTGGTGGTTGTTGTTGGTGGTAATGGTTGTTGTTGGTGGTAATGGATGTTGTTGGTGGAAGTGGTTGTTGTTGGTGGTAGTGGTTGTTGTTGGTGGTAATGGTTGTTGTTGGTGGTAGTGGTTGTTGTTGGTGGTGGTTGTTGTTGATGGTGGTGGTTGTTGTTGGTGGTGGTTGTTGTTGGTGGTAATGGTTGTTGTTGGTGGTGGTTGTTGTTGGTGGTGGTGGTTGTTGTTGGTGGTAATGGTTGTTGTTGGTGGTAATGGTTGTTGTTGGTGGTGGTTGTTGTTGGTGGTAATGGTTGTTGTTGTTGGTGGTGGTTGTTGTTGGTGGTAGTGGTTGTTGTTGGTGGTAATGGTTGTTGTTGGTGGTAATGGTTGTTGTTGGTGGTGGTTGTTGTTGGTGGTAATGGTTGTTGTTGTTGGTGGTGGTTGTTGTTGGTGGTAATGGTTGTTGTTGGTGGTGGTTGTTGTTGGTGGTAATGGTTGTTGTTGTTGGTGGTGGTTGTTGTTGGTGGTAGTGGTTGTTGTTGGTGGTAATGGTTGTTGTTGGTGGTAATGGTTGTTGTTGGTGGTTGTTGTTGTTGGTGGTAATGGTTGTTGTTGTTGGTGGTAATGGTTGTTGTTGGTGGTGGTTGTTGTTGATGGTAATGGTTGTTGTTGATGGTAATGGTTGTTGTTGGTGGTGGTTGTTGTTGGTGGTAATGGTTGTTGTTGTTGGTGGTGGTGGTTGTTGTTGGTGGTAGTGGTTGTTGTTGGTGGTAATGGTTGTTGTTGGTGGTAATGGTTGTTGTTGGTGGTAGTGGTTGTTGTTGGTGGTAATGGTTGTTGTTGGTGGTGGTTGTTGTTGGTGGTAGTGGTTGTTGTTGGTGGTGGTTGTTGTTGATGGTGGTGGTTGTTATTGGTGGTAGTGGTTGTTGTTGGTGGTAATGGTTGTTGTTGGTGGTAATGGTTGTTGGAGGTGGTAATGGTTGTTGTTGGTGGTGGTTGTTGTTGATGGTAATGGTTGTTGTTGTTGTTGGTGGTGGTTGTTGTTAGTGGTAATGGTTGTTGCTGGTGGTAATGGTTGTTGTTGGTGGTGGTTGTTGTTGATGGTAATGGTTGTTGTTGTTGTTGGTGGTGGTTGTTGTTGGTGGTAATGGTTGTTGCTGGTGGTAATGGTTGTTGTTGGTGGTAATGGTTGTTGTTGGTGGTAATGGTTGTTGTTGTTGGTGGTAATGGTTGTTGTTGGTGGTAATGGCTGTTGTTGGTGGTAATGGTTGTTGTTGGTGGTAATGGTTGTTGTTATTGGTAATGGTTGTTGCTGGTGGTAATGGTTGTTGCTGGTGGTGGTGGTTGTTGTTGATGGTAATGGTTGTTGTTGGTGGTGGTTGTTGTTGGTGGTAATGGTTGTTGTTGGTGGTAATGGTTGTTGTTGGTGGTAATGGTTGTTGTTGGTGGTAATGGTTGTTGTTGGTGGTAATGGTTGTTGTTGGTGGTAATGGTTGTTGTTGGTGGTAATGGTTGTTGTTGGTGGTAGTGGTTGTTGTTGGTGGTAATGGTTGTTGTTGGTGGTAATGGTTGTTGTTGGTGGTAATGGTTGTTGTTGGTGGTAGTGGTTGTTGTTGGTGGTAATGGTTGTTGTTGGTGGTAATGGTTGTTGTTGGTGGTAATGGTTGTTGTTGGTGGTAATGGTTGTTGTTGGTGGTAGTGGTTGTTGTTGGTGGTAGTGGTTGTTGTTGGTGGTAATGGTTGTTGTTGGTGGTAATGGTTGTTGTTGGTGGTGGTTGTTGTTGGTGGTAATGGTTGTTGTTGGTGGTAATGGTTGTTGTTGGTGGTAATGGTTGTTGTTATTGGTAATGGTTGTTGTTGGTGGTAATGGTTGTTGTTGGTGGTAGTGGTTGTTGTTGGTGGTAATGGTTGTTGTTGGTGGTAATGGTTGTTGTTGGTGGTAATGGTTGTTGTTGGTGGTAATGGTTGTTGTTATTGGTAATGGTTGTTGTTGGTGGTGGTTGTTGTTGGTGGTAATGGTTGTTGTTGGTGGTAATGGTTGTTGTTATTGGTAATGGTTGTTGTTGGTGGTGGTTATTGTTGGTGGTGGTTGTTGTTGGTGGTAGTGGTTGTTGTTGGTGGTGGTTGTTGTTGGTGGTAGTGGTTGTTGTTGGTGGTAGTGGTTGTTGTTGGTGGTAGTGGTTGTTGTTGGTGGTAATGGTTGTTGTTGGTGGTGATTGTTGTTGGTGGTAGTGGTTGTTGTTGGTGGTAGTGGTTGTTGTTGGTGGTGGTTGTTGTTGGTGGTAATGGTTGTTGTTGGTGGTAGTGGTTGTTGGTGGTGGTAATGGTTGTTGTTGGTGGTGGTTGTTGTTGGTGGTAATGGTTGTTGTTGGTGGTAGTGGTTGTTGGTGGTGGTAATGGTTGTTGTTGGTGGTAATGGTTGTTGTTGGTGGTAATGGTTGTTGTTGGTGGTAATGGTTGTTGTTGTTGGTGGTAATGGTTGTTGTTGTTGGTGGTAATGGTTGTTGTTGGTGGTAATGGTTGTTGTTATTGGTAATGGTTGTTGTTGGTGGTAATGGTTGTTGTTGGTGGTAATGGTTGCTGTTGGTGGTAGTGGTTGTTGTTGGTGGTAGTGGTTGTTGTTGGTGGTAATGGTTGTTGTTGGTGGTAATGGTTGTTGTTGGTGGTAGTGGTTGTTGTTGGTGGTAATGGTTGTTGTTGGTGGTAGTGGTTGTTGTTGGTGGTAATGGTTGTTGTTGGTGGTAATGGTTGTTGTTGGTGGTAGTGGTTGTTGTTGGTGGTAATGGTTGTTGCTGGTGGTAGTGGTTGTTGTTGGTGGTTGTGGATGTTGTTGGTGGTAAAGGTTGTTGTTGGTGGTAATGGTTGATGTTAGTGGTAATGGTTGTTGTTGGTGGTAATGGTTGTTGTTGGTGGTAATGGTTGTTGTTGGTGGTAATGGTTGTTGTTGGTGGTAATGGTTGTTGTTGGTGGTGGTTGTTGTTGTTGGTGGTAATGGTTGTTGTTGGTGGTAATGGTTGTTGTTGGTGGTAATGGTTGTTGTTGGTGGTGGTTGTTGTTGTTGGTGGTAATGGTTGTTGTTGATGGTGGTGGTTGTTGTTGGTGGTAATGGTTGTTGTTGGTGGTAATGGTTGTTGTTGGTGGTGGTTGTTGATTATAACTCCGTAATAACCCACAAAGTTATAACTCTGAACTTACTGTAAAAGTTCCCTGGAAGCCTGATTCATTCATGTTTATGTAATTGGAAGAATATATAATATTGCTATGAAAACCTTGTTGTTAGCTGCACACTACACTCGTGGCCACGACTGTTGTTAGCTGCACACTACACTCGTGGCCACGACTGGTGTTAGCTGCACACTACACCCGTGGCCACGACTGTTGTTAGCTGCACACTACACTCGTGGCCACGACTGTTGTTAGCTGCACACTACACCCGTGGCCACGACTGTTGTTAGCTGCACACTACACTCGTGGCCACGACTGTTGTTAGCTGCACACTACACCCGTGGCCACGACTGTTGTTAGCTGCACACTACACTCGTGGCCACGACTGTTGTTAGCTGCACACTACACTCGTGGCCACGACTGTTGTTAGCTGCACACTACACTCGTGGCCACGACTGTTGTTAGCTGCACACTACACTCGTGGCCACGACTGTTGTTAGCTGCACACTACACTCGTGGCCACGACTGTTGTTAGCTGCACACTACACCCGTGGCCACGACTGTTGTTAGCTGCACACTACACTCGTGGCCACGACTGTTGTTAGCTGCACACTACACCCGTGGCCACGACTGTTGTTAGCTGCACACTACACCCGTGGCCACGACTGTTGTTAGCTGCACACTACACTCGTGGCCACGACTGTTGTTAGCTGCACACTACACTCGTGGCCACGACTGTTGTTAGCTGCACACTACACTCGTGGCCACGACTGTTGTTAGCTGCACACTACACTCGTGGCCACGACTGTTGTTAGCTGCACACTACACTCGTGGCCACGACTGTTGTTAGCTGCACACTACACTCGTGGCCACGACTGTTGTTAGCTGCACACTACACTCGTGGCCACGACTGTTGTTAGCTGCACACTACACTCGTGGCCACGACTGTTGTTAGCTGCACACTACTCTCGTGGCCACGACTGTTGTTAGCTGCACACTACACTCGTGGCCACGACTGTTGTTAGCTGCACACTACACTCGTGGCCACGACTGTTGTTAGCTGCACACTACACTCGTGGCCACGACTGTTGTTAGCTGCACACTACTCTCGTGGCCACGACTGTTGTTAGCTGCACACTACACTCGTGGCCACGACTGTTGTTAGCTGCACACTACACTCGTGGCCACGACTGTTGTTAGCTGCACACTACACTCGTGGCCACGACTGTTGTTAGCTGCACACTACACTCGTGGCCACGACTGTTGTTAGCTGCACACTACACTCGTGGCCACGACTGTTGTTAGCTGCACACTACACTCATAGCCACGACTGTTGTTAGCTGCACACTACACTCGTGGCCACGACTGTTGTTAGCTGCACACTACACTCGTGGCCACGACTGTTGTTAGCTGCACACTACACTCGTGGCCACGACTGTTGTTAGCTGCACACTACACTCATGGCCACGACTGTTGTTAGCTGCACACTACACTCATGGCCACGACTGTTGTTAGCTGCACACTACACTCGTGGCCACGACTGTTGTTAGCTGCACACTACACTCGTGGCCACGACTGTTGTTAGCTGCACACTACACTCGTGGCCACGACTGTTGTTAGCTGCACACTACACTCGTGGCCACGACTGTTGTTAGCTGCAAACTACACTCGTGGCCACGACTGTTGTTAGCTGCACACTACACTCGTGGCCACGACTGTTGTTAGCTGCACACTACACTCGTGGCCACGACTGTTGTTAGCTGCACACTACACTCGTGGCCACGACTGTTGTTAGCTGCACACTACACTCGTGGCCACGACTGTTGTTAGCTGCACACTACACTCGTGGCCACGACTGTTGTTAGCTGCACACTACACTCGTGGCCACGACTGTTGTTAGCTGCACACTACACTCGTGGCCACGACTGTTGTTAGCTGCACACTACACTCGTGGCCACGACTGTTGTTAGCTGCACACTACACTCGTGGCCACGACTGTTGTTAGCTGCACACTACACTCGTGGCCACGACTGTTGTTAGCTGCACACTACACTCGTGGCCACGACTGTTGTTAGCTGCACACTACACTCGTGGCCACGACTGTTGTTAGCTGCACACTACACTCGTGGCCACGACTGTTGTTAGCTGCACACTACACTCGTGGCCACGACTGTTGTTAGCTGCACACTACACTCGTGGCCACGACTGTTGTTAGCTGCACACTACACTCGTGGCCACGACTGTTGTTAGCTGCACACTACACTCGTGGCCACGACTGTTGTTAGCTGCACACTACACTCGTGGCCACGACTGTTGTTAGCTGCACACTACACTCGTGGCCACGACTGTTGTTAGCTGCACACTACACTCGTGGCCACGACTGTTGTTAGCTGCACACTACACTCGTGGCCACGACTGTTGTTAGCTGCACACTACACTCGTGGCCACGACTGTTGTTAGCTGCACACTACACTCGTGGCCACGACTGTTGTTAGCTGCACACTACACTCGTGGCCACGACTGTTGTTAGCTGCACACTACACTCGTGGCCACGACTGTTGTTAGCTGCACACTACACTCGTGGCCACGACTGTTGTTAGCTGCACACTACACTCGTGGCCACGACTGTTGTTAGCTGCTCACTACACTCGTGGCCACGACTGTTGTTAGCTGCACACTACACTCGTGGCCACGACTGTTGTTAGCTGCACACTACACTCGTGGCCACGACTGTTGTTAGCTGCTCACTACACTCGTGGCCACGACTGTTGTTAGCTGCACACTACTCTCGTGGCCACGACTGTTGTTAGCTGCACACTACACTCGTGGCCACGACTGTTGTTAGCTGCACACTACACTCGTGGCCACGACTGTTGTTAGCTGCACACTACACTCGTGGCCACGACTGTTGTTAGCTGCACACTACACTCGTGGCCACGACTGTTGTTAGCTGCTCACTACACTCGTGGCCACGACTGTTGCTAGCTGCACACTACACTCGTGGCCACGACTGTTGTTAGCTGCACACTACACTCGTGGCCACGACTGTTGTTAGCTGCACACTACACTCGTGGCCACGACTGTTGTTAGCTGCACACTACTCTCGTGGCCACGACTGTTGTTAGCTGCACACTACACTCGTGGCCACGACTGTTGTTAGCTGCACACTACACTCGTGGCCACGACTGTTGTTAGCTGCACACTACACTCGTGGCCACGACTGTTGTTAGCTGCTCACTACACTCGTGGCCACGACTGTTGTTAGCTGCACACTACACTCGTGGCCACGACTGTTGTTAGCTGCACACTACACTCGTGGCCACGACTGTTGTTAGCTGCTCACTACACTCGTGGCCACGACTGTTGTTAGCTGCTCACT
Organism: Procambarus clarkii; assembly: GCF_040958095.1. Lineage (NCBI taxonomy): Eukaryota > Metazoa > Arthropoda > Malacostraca > Decapoda > Cambaridae > Procambarus > Procambarus clarkii. Next base: position 19,883,317 of record NC_091154.1, read on the forward strand.
ACACTCGTGGCCACGACTGTTGTTAGCTGCACACTACACTCATGGCCACGACTGCCACGACCTTGACTTTTAAACTATTTTGTTTTAGTGATAATATTTTTGGAGTTAATATTGTCAACTCTAAACATGTTAATATATGTAACAAAATAGTTTCTGTATTATTAAGAAATAATCGTAATAGAATAGTTTCATTATAGTAATAACATTGCATTATAATATTTGCCGTCTCGCTGGCAACATTTTCCTTCTTACAATATACTTGTTAATACGTTAAGTTCCTTCTCTCCCCCAGAACACTCAGGCCTCAGACTTCTCTCAAGGTGTAGCTTTATAACTAATTCCATTAGCTGCCACTTTGAGCAATAGCTGAAGCTGCGGCCCGTGTTCACCAACTACCTGGCAGGTTAGTTGACACCACCTCTACCACGGTGGTAGTGGTGGTGTTGTAAACATTACCACGGTGGTAGTGGTGGTGTTGTAAACATTACCACTCTGGTAGTGGTGGTGTTGTAAACATTACCACTCTGGTAGTGGTGGTGTTGTAAACATTACCACGGTGGTAGTGGTGATGTTGTAAACATTACCACTCTGGTAGTGGTGGTGTTGTAAACATTACCACGGTGGTAGTGGTGGTGTTGTAAACATTACCACTCTGGTAGTGGTGGTGTTGTAAACATTACCACTCTGGTAGTGGTGGTGTTGTAAACATTACCACTCTGGTAGTGGTGGTGTTGTAAACATTACCACTCTGGTAGTGGTGGTGTTGTAAACATTACCACGGTGGTAGTGGTGATGTTGTAAACATTACCACGGTGGTAGTGGTGGTGTTGTAAACATTACCACGGTGGTAGTGGTGGTGTTGTAAACATTACCACTCTGGTAGTGGTGGTGTTGTAAACATTACCACGGTGGTAGTGGTGATGTTGTAAACATTACCACGGTGGTAGTGGTGGTGTTGTAAACATTACCACGGTGGTAGTGGTGGTGTTGTAAACATTACCACGGTGGTAGTGGTGGTGTTGTAAACATTACCACGGTGGTAGTGGTGATGTTGTAAACATTACCACGGTGGTAGTGGTGATGTTGTAAACATTACCACTTTGGTAGTGGTGGTGTTGTAAACATTACCACTCTGGTAGTGGTGGTGTTGTAAACATTACCACTCTGGTAGTGGTGGTGTTGTAAACATTACCACTCTGGTAGTGGTGGTGTTGTAAACATTACCACTCTGGTAGTGGTGGTGTTGTAAACATTACCACGGTGGTAGTGGTGGTGTTGTAAACATTACCACTCTGGTAGTGGTGGTGTTGTAAACATTACCACGGTGGTAGTGGTGATGTTGTAAACATTACCACGGTGGTAGTGGTAGTGTTGTAAACATTACCACGGTGGTAGTGGTGGTGTTGTAAACATTACCACTCTGGTAGTGGTGGTGTTGTAAACATTACCACGGTGGTAGTGGTGATGTTGTAAACATTACCACGGTGGTAGTGGTAGTGTTGTAAACATTACCACGGTGGTAGTGGTGGTGTTGTAAACATTACCACGGTGGTAGTGGTGGTGTTGTAAACATTACCACGGTGGTAGTGGTGATGTTGTAAACATTACCACGGTGGTAGTGGTAGTGTTGTAAACATTACCACGGTGGTAGTGGTGGTGTTGTAAACATTACCACTCTGGTAGTGGTGGTGTTGTAAACATTACCACGGTGGTAGTGGTGGTGTTGTAAACATTACCACGGTGGTAGTGGTGGTGTTGTAAACATTACCACTCTGGTAGTGGTGGTGTTGTAAACATTACCACGGTGGTAGTGGTGATGTTGTAAACATTACCACGGTGGTAGTGGTAGTGTTGTAAACATTACCACGGTGGTAGTGGTGGTGTTGTAAACATTACCACTCTGGTAGTGGTGGTGTTGTAAACATTACCACGGTGGTAGTGGTGATGTTGTAAACATTACCACGGTGGTAGTGGTAGTGTTGTAAACATTACCACGGTGGTAGTGGTGGTGTTGTAAACATTACCACGGTGGTAGTGGTGGTGTTGTAAACATTACCACGGTGGTAGTGGTGATGTTGTAAACATTACCACGGTGGTAGTGGTAGTGTTGTAAACATTACCACGGTGGTAGTGGTGGTGTTGTAAACATTACCACTCTGGTAGTGGTGGTGTTGTAAACATTACCACGGTGGTAGTGGTGATGTTGTAAACATTACCACGGTGGTAGTGGTAGTGTTGTAAACATTACCACGGTGGTAGTGGTGGTGTTGTAAACATTACCACGGTGGTAGTGGTGGTGTTGTAAACATTACCAAGGTGGTAGTGGTGGTGTTGTAAACATTACCACGGTGGTAGTGGTGGTGTTGTAAACATTACCACGGTGGTAGTGGTGGTGTTGTAAACATTACCACGGTGGTAGTGGTGGTGTTGTAAACATTACCAAGGTGGTAGTGGTGGTGTTGTAAACATTACCACGGTGGTAGTGGTGATGTTGCCAACAATGATAATTACTGTGATCATATTACAGAAGGTGTCTGACGGAGTAACATGACTATGAGAAGCTGTAGCCTATGTTGTCGTGTATTTAACAAGGCGGCCCTCATGCTCCTGCTCCTGCTGCTCTTCTCGATATGTGGCCTCATCTTCCTCACCAGGTAGGCTGTTTATAGTCATGCTACACCCTGTTGTTTGTGTGAGGGCTCATCTTCCTCAGCAGGTAGGCTGTTTATAGTCATGCTACACCCTGTTGTTTGTGTGAGGGCTCAGCTTCCTCAGCAGGTAGGCTGTTTATAGTCATGCTACACCCTGTTGTTTGTGTGAGGGCTCATCTTCCTCACCAGGTAGGCTGTTTATAGTCATGCTACACCCTGTTGTTTGTGTGAGGGCTCAGCTTCCTCACCAGGTAGGCTGTTTATAGTCATGCTACACCCTGTTGTTTGTGTGAGGGCTCAGCTTCCTCACCAGGTAGGCTGTTTATAGTCATGCTACACCCTGTTGTTTGTGTGAGGGCTCAGCTTCCTCACCAGGTAGGCTGTTTATAGTCATGCTGCACCCTGTTGTTTGTGTGAGGGCTCAGCTTCCTCACCAGGTAGGCTGTTTATAGTCATGCTACACCCTGTTGTTTGTGTGAGGGCTCAGCTTCCTCACCAGGTAGGCTGTTTATAGTCATGCTACACCCTGTTGTTTGTGTGAGGGCTCAGCTTCCTCACCAGGTAGGCTGTTTATAGTCATGCTACACCCTGTTGTTTGTGTGAGGGCTCAGCTTCCTCACCAGGTAGGCTGTTTATAGTCATGCTACACCCTGTTGTTTGTGTGAGGGCTCATCTTCCTCACCAGGTAGGCTGTTTATAGTCATGCTGCACCCTGTTGTTTGTGTGAGGGCTCAGCTTCCTCACCAGGTAGGCTGTTTATAGTCATGCTGCACCCTGTTGTTTGTGTGAGGGCTCATCTTCCTCACCAGGTAGGCTGTTTATAGTCATGCTGCACCCTGTTGTTTGTGTGAGGGCTCATCTTCCTCACCAGGTAGGCTGTTTATAGTTATGCTACACCCTGTTGTTTGTGTGAGGGCTCAGCTTCCTCACCAGGTAGGCTGTTTATAGTCATGCTACACCCTGTTGTTTGTGTGAGGGCTCAGCTTCCTCACCAGGTAGGCTGTTTATAGTCATGCTACACCCTGTTGTTTGTGTGAGGGCTCAGCTTCCTCACCAGGTAGGCTGTTTATAGTCATGCTGCACCCTGTTGTTTGTGTGAGGGCTCAGCTTCCTCACCAGGTAAGCTGTTTATAGTCATGCTACACCCTGTTGTTTGTGAGGGCTCAGCTTCCTCACCAGGTAAGCTGTTTATAGTCATGCTGCACCCTGTTGTTTGTGAGGGCTCAGCTTCCTCACCAGGTAGGCTGTTTATACCTCAACATATTTGGTGCTCTTCTCAACTCGTCTCTCATATTATCTTGAAAATATGTAAAGTTGCCACAAGTTGAAAAGCTGAAGTTGCAACAAATGATTGTTATTGCCAACCATTAATTTTTGACTTTACATGGCTCAGTGATGAACTTGCCAGCATTAACTGGGAATACACAACTGTAAACAGTATACATATTCCACTTATTAGAAGAGTACGGAGGAGGAGGAGGAGGAATATTATCGGCTACTCGTTCTCTCAATATTTATATAACAGACTTGATGTTTAGCAAGGAGCCACCATATACACTATAGGGATATTGGTAACTTGAATTAGGTGACAATATATAGCTAACCTGTCTTAGAGACTTGTAAATCAAATAATACATTCATGAATTCCACTAAGAACATGATCTGTCTCGAAAATTGAAGCTTAGAAAGGGATTGTAGACACTGGCACACATGTCACATTAAAGGCAAATATATCAAGGTGAGAGTAAAGACTCCTCCGGTGTGAGGACACAGGCGGTAACGTGTACACTTGGAAACATCCAGTTTAGACTGGCCGACACGTGTTTCTCTCTTGTTCAATATTAATAAAACTCTGACACAAATAAACTAAAATTCGAATACCGAGTCGTGCAGGACTCTCCCTTGTGAGGTGGCACTGGCACCACGGGTACCCAGTGCAGGCGACGAGTCACAATAACGGGGCTGAAGAATGTTGACCAGACCACACACTACAAGGGGAAGGGACGACGACGTTTCGGACCGTCCTGAACGATTCGGACCGTCCTGGACTGAGAATGGTCCAGGACGGACCTAAATGTCGTCGTCCCTTCACCTTGTAGCGTGTGGTCTGGTCAACAAGGGTACCCAGTCACTCACAGAGGGGTTACTCCACATGTGTCTTCCCCTGTGAGCAGTGGCATGAAGACCGGCAGTGTCCTTACTGCAGCTTCTTCTCACACAGCGCTGCTCACTACCTCCCGTTCCTGGTCGCCACACACGAACCCGACTAGCAACGTCGCCGACTTGGGCGACTCCACTTTAGCCACCAAATAACTGTGGTATGAGACTAGGTCACACACCTGCTACTGGTACTGGGGCGCCTCTCCTCCCCAGTGAGGGACTAGGCCACACACCTGCTACTGGTACTGGGGCGCCTCTCCTCCCCAGTGTGGGACTAGGTCACACACCTGCTACTGGTACTGGGGCGCCTCTCCTCCCCAGTGAGGGACTAGGCCACACACCCGCTACTGGTACTGGGGCGCCTCTCCTCCCCAGTGAGGGACTAGGCCACACACCTGCTACTGGTACTGGTGCACCTCATAAGATTATCAGATGCAATTTAATGCTGATAAATGTAAAGTTCTGAGGCTAGGTAATGATGATAGAGTTACAAGATACGAGCTAGATGGTGTTGAGATTGCGAAGCCAGATTGCGAAAGGGATCTGGGAGTTATGATTAGTAAGAATTTAAAACCAAAGGAACAATGCATAAATGTTCGTAATAAGGCATGTAGGACACTGGGATTTATTAATCTTAGCGTTAGTAACAAGACACCTGGTGTGGTTCTTCAGCTATATCTTGCTCTGGTTAGGCCCCATTTAGATTATGCAGTTCAGTTTTGGTCGCCGTACTATAGAATGGATATAAATACTCTGAGTACTCTCAGTGATGCTTTTCATTGTTAACTGTTTTAATAATGTAGAGGGTACACTATCTTTCTTGGACGCATTTACAAAATCAACTGATGGATCCCAGTTGTCAAGCATCACTGAGAGTACTCAGAGTATGGGTAACGATGTGTATCAGTGCTATACCGACGGTTGTGTAGAAGGTACCGGATGTGCATGTAATATATTTGAACAATCTTCTCTCGTACATACAGCAATGAAGTGCGTCAATGACTGGGCAAGTACAACTCAAACCGAACTTGCAGGCATATATCTTGCCACTGAATTTTTAAAAGACAAAGGCAGTGGATTTATATACTATGACTCACAGAGTGCACTCCTGGCACTGAACGCACATAGTAGTGACACCCAGAAAATAGTCAGTGATATTCGAATGAATGTTTTAGCTGCTAAAGAAAACAGATTTGAAATTAAATTCCTATGGATACCATCACATGTTGGCATCTCAAGGCATGACACTGTTGATATGCTTGCAAAGACAGCTTGTAGAAAACCAGTGGTAGAAATTGATATGGGTGTTTCATTAGCAGTGACAAAGAGAATACTTAAATAAATATCTAATGAAAATCTCACCGACCTAACAAAAAGACCTGAAAGTTGTAGCATTAAATATTATGATAGATATCGTGAGGAGACATTCACATATGAGACTAATAGAACAAGAACCCGGCAATGTGATGTTATAGTGGCCAGAATACGCCTGGGTTATAGACGTATCTGGCAGCTTTCTCAAAACCCAAATGTCGAGTACACAATGTGTCAACTTTGTGAAAGAGAAAACATGCACTCTCTTGAATATTATATCGCCTAAGTGTGGCGATACAGAGGGGAAATGCGCACTGCATCCAGGGTTCCTGCCCGCCATCTGAGGAGCTGGAGGAACTCGACAACCTATGATAACTATCTTTGTAACCATATGTAACTCCTTTTTTGTAACAAAGTTCAAATAAAGTAAATATATATGTGTACATACAAAAGAATGGGGGTGGTAGGAGAAGATAATATTAGTGTTCAGTGAGAAACCACAAGGTCTCCTCTGAATACTTTTTATTTTCTTCTCCGAGGCTATGGGTCCCCTATATATATATATATATATATATATATATATATATATATATATATATATATATATATATATATATATATATATATATATATATGCGAACAAGCCTGAATGGGCCCCAGGACTATATGCAACTGAAAACTCACACCCCAGAAGTGACTCGAATCCATACTGCCAGGAGCAACGCAACTGGTATGCACAGGACGCCTTAATCCGCTTGACCATCACGACCGGACAAAAGGAAGTTATAGCCGAAGCTATTTGAACCACTTCCCCGCCGGCACTCGGATATGGTGCCGGCGGGGAAGAATGAGGTGATTTGATAAAATGCTATGCCCAAGATTGCCATCTGACTTTTGATGTGTAGTGCCTCGCAGATGTAAAGCCGCCTGCTATCGCTGTATCTATCGATGATTTCTGTGTTGTTTGTTAAGACTTCTCTGGTGATGGTCTATTTGTGGGAAGAGATTATATGTTCCTTAATGGAGCCCTGTTGCTTATGTATTGTTAATCGCTTGGAAAGAGATGTTGTTGTCTTGCCTATATACTGAGTTCTTTGGGGCTTAAAGTCCGCAAGTGGACATTTGAGGGCATAGACGACGTTAGTCTCCTTTAAGGCGTTCTGCTTGGTGTCTGGAGAGTTTTTCATGAGTAGATTGGCCGTCTTTTTGGTTTTATAGTAAATCGTCAATTGTATCTTCTGATGTTTGTCTGTAGGGATAACGTTCCTATTAACAATATCTTACAGGACCCTTTCCTCCGTTTTATGAGCTGTGGAAAAGAAGTTCCCCATAATAGTCAAATAGGGGATACAGGTGTTGTATTAGTTGACTCTTCGGAGGTTGCATGGCATTTCACCTTCCTATTTATGATGTCTTCAACGAAACCATTGGAGAAGCCGTTGTTGACTAGGACCTGCCTTACCCTACAGAGTTCTTCATCGACTTGCTTCCATCCTGAGCTGTGGCTGAGAGCACGGTCGACGTAAGCGTTGACAACACTCCTCTTGTACCTGTCTGGGCAGGCACTGTTAGCATTGAGGCACATTCCTATGTTTGTTTCCTTAGCGTAGACTGCATTGTGGAAACCTCCGCTTCTTTCCGTGACTGTTACATCTAGAAAGGTCAGCTTCCCATCCTTCTCCATCTCGTAAGTGAAACTCAACACAGAATTCTGCTCGAATGCCTCCTTCAGCTCCTGCAGATGTCTGACATCAGGTACCTGTGTAAAAATGTCGTCAACATACCTGCAGTATATGGCAGGTTTAGAGTTCATGCCTAGGGAAGAACCCATGGCGACCCCATCTACTTGCTTATACATGTGCCCATCCGGGCTCAAGAAGGGTGCCTCTTGACGGAAGACGAGTGGACGGAAGTGAGAGTCTTTTTTTTTTTTTGCAGGGATATTCCTGTGCGGAAGTGAGAGATGGTGGGGATGACGAAGGGACAAGGGACGGGGTAGTGGTGGGAGAAGGACGAGGGGACGGGGGAGTTTGGGATGGTGGGGATGAGGGGATGGGGAATGGTGGGGAGGACAAAGAAGTGTTCCTGGGACATGAATATAAACACCCAGCTGGTGACCTTGAGAGAGAGAGAGTTCCCAGTGTCTCGGCGGACAGATTTAACCGAGAGACAGGTAAGGTTGGATTTCCCCACTCGCCAGGGGTGCAATTCAAGGCCAGCCCTTTGTAGACTGGGGGGCCCAGGGTGAGCAGTGGTGCACAGGTACGGAGGGGGCGAAGACCCGCGGGAATAACCCTAACTACATAAATTAAAAAGGGGTGAAACGGTGACACATGGCAGACCCAGCACTCAGACCGACCATGTTGAAAGCCAAGAAACAACACAGCTGGGACAGTCCCATTGTAGACAAACAAGCCACAGCTTTGCTGGAGGCAGCACCAACCCTCAGTGGTTGTGCACGCCTCACAGCTGTGCAGGCTCCCCATGCAGGGGACTTCGTTTCGGCAGTTCCTATGTCTGCGACAGACACACGTCTTGATCCGCAGCAGCTCCGTATTGCAGTCATTCTCCGCCTTGTTGCCCCCTATCCACACTGTTCATTGGTGTATTTGCGGCGAGGCAGATGCAGACGAATATTAATTGCATGGCCTGCACTGTGGAAAATCAGGCAGTTGGCGAACACAACACGACGAAGTCAACGACATCATTAAGAGGGGCCTTGCCTCCACCCAGTGTCCAGCAGATAGAGAGCCTCTCAATCTATTGAACCATATCTCGGTTAGCTTTGCTGGCTGACCAGATGGAATCACTGCACCCATGGAAAAATGGCAGACAATTTGCGTGGGACTATTTTTGCGTATCCACTCTGGCAACCACATACATCAACCTCTCTATCGGCCAAACAAGAGCCGTGGCCACACACAGAGTAAGAGCAAGTCAACCAAGTACAGGGAAATAGATCACTGGTACAACTTTGTTCCAATTGGATCTGAGATTCTTGATCCACGGGAAGAGAGTGCAAGGAGGCTTCTTAAGGATATTGATTCCAGGCTCATTAAAACTACAAGAGACCCCTAGAGTGGCAAGGTTTCTCTTCCAGCGCTTGAGTGTAGCGATCCAGAGGGGGAATGTCCGCAGCATCCTCGGTTCCTGCCCGGCGTCGGAGTAGTTCGAGGAAATCTAAAGCCTCTAGGAAACAAACTTCCCTTTATTTCCTCTTAATGTTCACTTTTAGAATCCACTCAAATGTGTAACTGTGTAACCTTGTATAATAACGTGTACAACATAAATAATAAAAACAGGGGTAGTAGAAGTGAATACTCATGCGTACTTAGAGTTAAGTGGCAAATTTTCCTCTGAAAACTCTGTATTCCATTCTCCAAGGCAATGGGTCACTACAAATGCACCAGAGGTTTTATGTCCATGATTTAGGTCCCCTGTGACTAGAAGTTTAGCTTACATTTCGTATGCCACTGTTGCTGCTCTCTGCAATTCATCAGTGCATGCTTTCTTGTTGTCATCATATGTATACAACCACCCAGCATCTGCTATATGTCTCCCGATGGTGGAGTCTGTGTATACATTTTCTTTGTGATTCTGCAGTTTTTTTTAACTTCCACTCCCGTTTTCTAGGAGTGTAACTCACCCTCCTTGTCTCTACGTTGTTTCCTTATTATAAAGAATCCTCCTGGAAATATTGCATCAGATATCATATAGTTTATTTTAATTTCCACTATTGCAATTATATCAGGATCATTTTCACGAACCCTTTCTTTATTCTTTTATTTCCACTGATTTAAAACTTTGTTTTTGTGTTACAAGTCCAAGATGAGCCTTAAGGCTCTTCTTGGACTCTGTTCCCAGAAGTGTCAGAGGCATGGAGTGGGTGGCAGGCAGGGATTAGGTGGGAGATGGGGAGTAGATGGGAGTCAGGTAGTGGGTGGGAGTCAGGTAGTGGGTGGGAGTCAGGTAGTGGGTGGGAGTCAGGTAGTGGGTGGGAGTCAGGTAGTGGGTGGGAGTCAGAGAGAGAGAGAGAGAGAGAGAGGATGGGAGTCAGAGAGAGGGTGGGAGTCAGAGAGAGAGAGAGAAAGCGTGGGAGTCAGAGAGAGGGTGGGAGTCAGAGAGAGAGAGAGAGAGGGTGGGAGTCAGAGAGAGGGTGGGAGTCAGAGAGAGAGAGAGAGAGAGAGAGAGAGAGGGTGGGAGTCAGAGAGAGGGTGGGAGTCAGAGAGAGAGAGAGAGAGAGAGAGAGAGGGTGGAAGTTAGAGAGAGAGAGAGAGAGAGAGGATGGGAGTCAGGTAGTGGGTGGGAGGCAGGTTATGGGTGGGAGGTAAGGAGTCGGTGGGAGGCAGGGAGCGGGCCTGAGTCAAAGGGGGTTGGGGGTAAAACAGAGGTGTAGGGCAGAGTAGGGTCAGGTACAGTGAGAAAGATGTATGAGCAAGCATGGGTGAGTGGGGGGGGAGGGTGGGATGGGTCAGATCACCTAGTAGAGGATTGGGGTCATCCTGGGTGATTATGGCAATGGTAGGATGTGGGGGAGTGGTTGGGCACTAACATCACTAAACCACCACAGTCTATAAAACGCCTTTCATGTGGGTGCAAGTGAAGCCTAGAAGTGTATTGGAGACTCAACACAAAAGACAGGATGTTAAATTATAATGCCATTCACAAAACTCTTTAGGAAATTAATGTGTATTTTTATTATTGCAGGTTCAGTTATTGGGAGAGAGCGGTGACGACAACAGTCTGGTGGAGATCTCACATGCTCCTCAACAAGGCGGCCTCTGGCGGCCTCAACTCTACCACAATGTGCGTTCTGCCTCACCCACACAAATTGCAGATATTTAGATATTATTGACTTTCCGTTTTAATTATACTATAATCTCTAAAGATCAAGTGTTCAGGGAATTAAATTTTCATATGTTCTTTGTGGGCTTGACATTTCAGTGAGGAGTACCCGGAGCCGGCCATCAACAGGACAGTCAGGGAAGACACGGATCCCGTCCTTGAAGCTCTACCAAATCTGCCTCTCAGTTACCACAAAAACAATAATCCACACTTTCCGTCAGGCAACAAGAGCTGTGGCCAGTACCCTCCACTGTTCGATATTAGCTTTAATAATATTTACTGGCAGGTGTTACAAACGAGCAATGTCACTTTCTACCTGCTGAGTGCATCTTACGACAACCGCACTCTTAGTAAGACCAAACCTTCCCTTCGCATAGTTACCATGGTCAATCACTATAAACCTACCGTGAAGATTCACTGTCAGATCTGGTTTGATAATAAATCTTTCCCTATTATTTCAAATGTTACAGACTATCAATATATATGGAAGAGAAGTTGGGGTTATTACAAGGGAAGAGAAATGGAGCCGTACCTACTAGAGTGTGTGGTTCCCGCTGAACATAGGCACGAAGTGCCACAGTCAGTGTCGCTGGTGCAGAACCCTTGCCACAAACCCACTAACAACCTTCGCATTGTCAACAACCAGCCCGAAGATGGTCAGAAAAAGAATTTTGCTGTATGCGTCAAAGGGTTAGACTTTCCTTCTGCAGACTTAAGTGTGCGTATCATAGAGTGGCTTGAGCTGGTGTTCCTCCTTGGTGCTGACAAGGTGTTCCTCTATAATCTGGGGATACACCCAAATATTAGCAAAGTTCTAGATTACTATCAATCCCTAGGACGAGTGGATGTTAGAGAGTTAACACTGCCAGGGCAACAACCAAATTTCCGTGGACTGTTGCATAGGTACTTAAATGAACACTATGTAAGGCAGTGGAAAAACGAAGTGTTGCCATATAATGACTGTTTTTACAGAAATATGAACCTTTACAAGTTTATTGTATTAATTGACATTGACGAGGTGATTGTACCCAAGAGAGGTAGAGACTGGAGGTCGCTGCTGGAGCAGGTTGAGCCGAGGGCGATGGCCGCAGACACTCACACAAGGTCCTCCTACTGTGCTCCCCATGTCTACTTCTTGGACTCCATGCAGGAAGCTCATGGTCACAACCTCAATATACCGCCTTACTTGCACATGATGCAACACGTCTATCGTTCTGCTGCATACAACCTGCCCAGACAATTCGACAAATGTTTCTTTAACACTGAGTGTATTGTAACTGTCTTTAACCATCACCCCATGTCTTGCTTCGATCACTGCAACGTACTGCTAATGCCCGTTGAGCACGCCCAGATGAACCACTACCGTAAGGACTGTGTGTTTCCGATAAGAAGCAAATGCCCATTCTTTAAGAATCAAACAGTTTTTGATAACAGACTCTGGATATACAAGAAGAATCTGACCAAGAATGTGCAAGATGCATTACTTCATCTTGGGTTCTTAGAGTAAAAGTTTCTTGTAATGACTACTATATGGGAGTAAATTATGTTAATTTATGTGCACACACACACACACACACACACACACACACACACACACACACACACACACACACACACACACACACACACACACACACACACACACACACACAGGGGGCCTTGTAGCCTGGTGGATAGCGCGCAGGACTCGTAATTCTGTGGCGCGGGTTCGATTCCCGCACGAGGCAGAAACAAATGGGCAAAGTTTCTTTCACGCCTAAGTGCCTCTGTTACCTAGCAGTAAATAGGTACCTGGGAGTTAGTCAGCTGTCACGGGCTGCTTCCTGGGGTGTGTGTGTGTGTGTGTGGTGTAGGGAGAAAAAAAAAAAAAGTAGTTAGTAAGTTAGTAGTTAGTAAACAGTTGATTGACAGTTGAGAGGCGGGCCGAAAGAGCAAAGCTCAACCCCCGCAAAAACACAACTAGTAAACACACACACACACACACACACACATACACACACACACACACACACACACACACACACACACACACATACACACACACACACACACACACAGTGTGTGTGTGTGTGACAAATCATGACAAATCGCCAACATGGGTTCAGGGAGGGTAAATCTTGCCTTACAGGCTTGATAGAATTCTACGATCAGGTGACAAAGATTAAGCAAGAAAGAGAGGGCTGCGCGGACTACATTTTCTTGGATTGTCGGAAAGCCTTTGACACAGTACCGCATAAGAGGCTGGTACATAAGCTGGAGAGACAGGCAGGTGTAGCTGGTAAGGTGCTCCAGTGGATAAGGGAGTATCCAAGCAATAGGAAGCAGAGAGTTACGGTGAGGGGTGAGACCTCCGATTGGCGTGAAGTCACCAGTGGAGTCCCACAGGTCTCTGTACTCGGTCCTATCTTGTTTCTGATATATGTAAATGATCTCCCGGAGGGTATCAATTCATTTCTCTCAATGTTTGCAGACGATGCTAAAATTATGAGAAGGATTAAAACAGAAGAGGACTGTTTGAGGCTTCAAGAAGACCTAGACAAGCTGAAGGAATGGTCGAACAAATGGTTGTTAGAGTTTAACCCAACCAAATGTAATGTAATGAAGATAGGTGTAGGGAGCAGGAGGCCAGATACAAGGTATCATCTGGGAGAGGAAATTCTTCAGGAGTCAGAGAAGGAAAATGACTTGGGGGTTGATATTATGCCAGACCTGTCTCCTGCAGCACATATCAAGCAGATAACATCAGCGGCATATGCCAGGCTGGCCAACATACGAATGGCATTCAGAAACTTGTGTAAAGAATCATTCAGAACTTTGTTTACCACATATGTCAGGCCAATCCTGGAGTATGCAGCCCCAGCATGGAGTCCATATCTAGTCAAGGATAAGACTAAACTGGAAAAGGTTCAAAGGTTTGCCACCAGACTAGTACCCGAGCTGAGAGGTATGAGCTACGAGGAGAGACTACGGGAATTAAACCTCACTTCGCTGGAAGACAGAAGAGTTAGGGGGAGAACATGATCACCACATTCAAGATTCTGAAGGGAATTGATAGGGTAGATAAAGACAGTCTATTTAACACAAGGGGAACACGCACAAGGGGACACAGGTGGAAACTGAGTGCCCAAATGAGCCACAGAGATATTAGAAAGAACTTTTTTAGTGTCAGAGTGGTTGACAAATGGAATGCATTAGGAAGTGATGTGGTGGAGGTTGAATCCATACACAGTTTCAAGTGTAGATATTGTGAGGGGTCTAGATCCCTCAGCTAGTTTTTCTAGTTTCAAGATTAGGCTAGTCACTCTAGAAACTGAAGCTTTCAAAATAACATATACTAGTGGGGTGTTGAATGAAAGCTTATGTTATGGACTATCATTTGTGAGTAGTTAGAGGTCTGTGATTGCTCTGTAGAGAGAATTACAGAAATTTTCCTGTTTCTGTGAAATAGGATGAGGTGGGTACTTGACTCTCTCAACGGTTTTACAGGGGGGGGGGGGGAGGGACAGTGGGGGTGAACGTTGCCTTTCTCCCCCTCCTTGTGAGACATCGCGCCTTTGTCTTTAGGCCTCCCCCCTCCTTGTGACATCACGGGACGCTCGAGGGTGAGTGTGCCTGTGATTGGTTTAGGCATGTGTGCTCCAAGCCGAGTTTTGGCGCGAAGAGCTGTGGTTGGAAGCGGCATCTTGGTAGTGTGCCGGCTTCGAGCTGATTGGTCAAGACAAAGTAGGGAGGAGGTATGGGCATTTGAGTTTCCCTGCCTGCCATAGAGGCAGTTTGAATTGGGCGACAAGCGGAGGAAGAAGTGTCTGGTGGAGGTGGCGGGCTGGCCACCTCCACCCCACGTTAATCGCTTCTCTCGTCCAAATTACTCATCGAATATGGCACTCCTGCCATCAGGGGTTGTGTCAAGGCCCAATTGGGTGAATTAGGGCCAAGGATTTACGGAAGGAACAGTAAAAAGCTAAAGAGACAGTTGACAGTGTCCACCCATGAGGCAGCTGGCAGAGCCTCATGGTGTAACAGGTGGGTCGAGTATCCTGTCTAGTGGCAATGGACAATTGGTGTTGGGCAGTGTAAGTGAGTGTGATATTACAGGCCCCTGTTGGATTTTTGGATTCCGCCAGGCTGCATCAGTGTGGGGACGCCACCGGCCATTGTCACCCCAGTGTAGAGCAAGGCAGGCTTTGGTTTGATGGGGTTGTTAGTGATTCCCCATCCGCGTGTGTACTCCTGTGGGCAGCAGCCTGCCAGCCTGAGGCACCCATGTGCGCGGCCGCCCACCTTGGCCAGCTGCCCGGGGGGGGCCACCCAGGCCACCCGCGCGGCCAAACCAAACCCCACCCCGCCCGCCAGCTCAGCCGGGTGGGGTGTTATGACGTCATGCGCTACCCGTGGCCACCCCCAGGCCACCCAGCCGCTCGGCCCGGCCCGGCCCGCGCACTGGCTACCACCACCCCTCACCCCCCCCCCCTCTCAGCTCGGGAGGGGGCGCTGTGGGCCACGCGGTGGCCACATGCCTTGGCCACTTTCCCGGGACAGCCTAGGGCCACATCTTGTCGACGCATGAGGAGCAAGCAAGCTAAGTGTTGACAGCTAGAGTGGTAGTGACCTGGGAAATGAGTACTATTATCATTGTGTACAGTGTGATGGGTACCGGTGGAAATTCACGGTAAGAGTTGTCTCAGAGCCTCGCCAGGCTAGAGAAGCAGCTGAGTGACAGCTGTCAGTAGGGTCCAGGATTGATAGGGCGGTACCTGGAGATAGATATTATACACGGGACCACACTGTAGTATCATAATGTATATATGTTGTAGACTGACTAGAGTATGTAACCGGTCAGTGTAGAGATTTACCATATAAGTGATCCAGCCTGTCGATTCTATATAATCGTTCAGACTGGATTAATGCCATAGAGTACCGTAAAATTATAATCATTAAAGGTAGGCAGGCCAGGTTGCAGGGATGTCAGTGGGTACCCTGAGGTCTGTGTAGTTAGAGTTACATTTACCTGGTGATATAATTTTCATTGATTATGTGAATGCCATTTCTATGTGTTCATTTGCATGTTTATGTACTGTGTTGTGTGGTAAGTCAGTAGATGTGATTGCTGACTTATTGCCTAATGATGTCATTAGCATGTGGGGTATGCTGACGGCATCATTATGTTGCAGGTTTGTGCAGTATTGTTTCAGTTTATATGATATTATTGCCCCAGGAACTGTGTTGAGGGTTTAAGGGACCTCTAGGATTATTCAGGGGAATTCACAGTGCTTAATGAGAGCAGGCAATTGATGGGTTAATTGCCTTGCTGAGGTAAGTGTGTGTTCACAGTAGTCCTTTGCAACGGTTGCAAGATAAGGGGGACAGTAATATTAGTATACTCTTGTGTGTTGCACAACCGTGTGTCATTATTGTGTGGGCACAGTAATTAGCGAGTTGCAGTAGCCGCAACCATATGTAGGCAGTGCATTTATGATGTTGCATGCCATTGTAGTGTGACCTATGTAACGCTGGGGTTACTTTGTTTCTTTAAGTTGTGTTGATGACTTAAGGATTCAGTGAGTTAATTAAGTAAGGGGTAATTAACTGGATAAGGGGTGCACACTTAGTATTGTGGAGTGAGTGAGGGCTGTTAAGAGAGAACAGTGTTGAGCTTGAGTGAGATACGTCTCGGGAGCAATTAATTGTCCATGTGACAACTAATTGACCACTCTAGCTAATTATGTAATTAGCCTTCTCATCATGAATTCACGTAGTGGGAGAGGATCTGTCAGAGTCTGTCAGTATTTGTGTTAACGTAATTTGCTCGAGACTAATTACCTTTCTGGGGTATAGCAATTAGTGGCTCAGGTTAATTAGTGGAGTAATTAACATTGGGGAGCTCCGATGACTCGGTAAAGCGAGGTCATGGAGCTAGCATAAATCGTTGTATTAATCATATCCTGTCTGAGGACAGTGGATTAGTGGCACATCTTGTTAATTAGGGTAATTAACTCCTTTCCCGTGAATTCACAGTGTTTGATGAGACCTGCTTAAGCAGTGCGGAGTGAGACGTATTTATGGATGATTAATTATCGGTCCTGGTGACAGTTAATTAATTGCTCAGAAGTAATTAGGGACTTAATTAGGGTAATTAACACTCACTAGTAATTTTTTGACACAGACTTAAGAAGCTACCAAGTTAGGGTAGGCTTAGTTAACGTAACTCAATGGGGATGTAATTAGTGGTCCGTTTGACCTTAATTGAGGATTACTCACTGAATACTTGCTGGAGTCAAGTGTGATGTAATATAAGTTTGAGTTATTGTTAACAAGAGAGAGACAAGTGTTAAAGATTAACGTAGAGTATCATCATGTTGTTGTCTAGTGTGAGACAATTGTTTGTGAATACTGTAGTACTTTGTTGCTGACTGCTGCGATCAGTCAATTAACGTAATTAATCACTTAAGGCAATTTCTTTTGGTTGTCGTCTGGTGACGAGAGTAGAGTCATCTAGGGATCTGTGGAGCTGTGTCCCAGAATCCCGCCTTGCCTGTCTTTGTTACTGTTTACAACAGTGCAACTTCTTGTAGGGAGTTGCAAAGAGTGTTCACACTGGGTTGTGATAGGGGGGGTGTCACTGTTGGACTACCCGCCTAGTTACGTGGGTCTCTCCTGGGGGGCGGGAGAACCCCTAAGCTTGTGATTATAGTAGTTGTCAGGGAAACCGAGACACTATTGATTGCCTGCTTGTGTCTTCAGTGGATATCCTTCATTTGTTCAGTTAGTTCATGTTGTCAGCCCGAAGTGTCAGCAAGATGGAGCCTGCTGTCACTTCTCGAGGGGCTGTTGAATAGCTGTGTTGCAAATGCCACTTGATGGACAATAACGTAACCATTCGCTGTGGTGTAACTTAGTCTGTGATATTTTTCTTTGATTTGCAATATTGCGTCATCAGTGGGCACACCTGTGTTCAGGTTAGTTCAGTATGCAGCCTCACAGCAAGGGTTGCTATTTAGCTGTTTGTTATCGTGCCACTGGATGGACATTAACGTAACGTAAACTCGGTAATGTAGTAGTTAGTCTCTTGTTATTAATAAATTGTTATGTTATAGAAAACGGTCTTTGATGTCAACCCTTCAACCATATTGTTCCACCATATTTCTGCATATTATTAAATGTTGATGTGATCTTGATAAGGCGGCTGTTCTTGGGAATTCGAATTCCAATTCATAGCGCCACATCAAATATAAATATTTGATTGTGAGAACCCGTCGGTTACCCTTTATTAGTTTTAACGTCCTGTTTAACTAGGAGGAGCCAGCGGCCTATTGTGGACAGGTTTTCACCCTTGGTGGTGGAGGCCTGGCGGTTTGCTCCCGCTTTTCCTTTTTCTATTGGACTCATGCTTAACTGCCGTGAGCTGCCTTTAAACTTGTAGTCCACCTCCTAAGGGAGGTAGGCGTAGAGAAAAATCTCACAGATATGATAGAGCCCAATAGGCTCAGGAATCTGTACACCTGTTGATTGACGGTTGAGAGGCGGGACCAAAGAGCCAGAGCTCAACCCCCACAAACACAACTAGGTGAGTACAACTAGGTGAGTACACACACACGCACACACACACACACACACACACACACACACACACACACACACACACACACACACACACACACACACACACACACACACACACACACACACACACACACACACACACACACACACACACGCACACACACACACACACACACACACACACACACACACACACACACACACACACGCACACACGCACACACACACACACACACACACACACACACACACACACACACACACACACTGAGGATTGAGAGGAGAGGATTGGGATTGAGGAGAGGAGAGGATTGGGATTGAGGAGAGGAGAGGATTGAGCTACGAGGAAAGGCTAAAGGAGCTGAACCTCACATCCCTGCAAAACAGAAGAGTAAGGGGAGACATGATAACCACCTACAAAATTCTCAGGGGAATTGACAGGGTGGACAAAGACAAACTCTTCAGCACGGGTGGGACACGAACAAGGGGACACAGGTGGAAACTTAGTACCCAGATGAGCCACAGAGACGTTAGAAAGAATTTTTTCAGTGTCAGAGTAGTTAATAAATGGAATGCACTAGGAAGTGATGTGGTGGAGGCTGACTCCATACACAGTTTCAAATGTAGATATGATAGAGCCCAGTAGGCTCAGGATCGAATCTGTATACCAGTTGATTGACAGTTGAGAGGCGGGACCAAAGAGCCAAAGCTCAACTCCCGCAAGCACAATTAGGTAAGTACACACATATATACGTTCATATACACAATATACATGGATATACACACACACATGCATTCACATACAATTGTCTCTTTGACAGGGTACAAATATATAAATATAGCTGATAGAGAAACTAGTGTGCAATTAAGCACTTAACCACTGAAGGTGATTAAGATGCTTTTACAAGCTAAGGTTATATAGTTACATCACATACATACATTGTGTAATTGATACATTACACGGTTAATCTTGGATACAAGTCCAATATATCATCAAGTGTTCCAGTACTCAGTAATTACACAGTTCAGCATACCTTAGCCCAGGAGGGCGAAAGTCAGTCAGTATGGGACATTCTACAATATAATGTTCAAGAGAGTGCATGTTTTCTCTTTCACAAAGTTGACACATTGTGTACTCGACATTTGGGTTTTGAGAAAGCTGCCAGATACGTCGATATCCCAGGCGTATTCTGGCCACTATAACATCACATTGCCGGGTTCTTGTTCTATTAGTCCCATATGTGAATGTCTCCTCACGATATCTATTATAATATTTAATGCTACAATTTTCAGGTCTTTGTGAATTTGTTAGGTCGGTGAGATCTGCATTAGATATTTGTTTAAGTATTCTCTTTGTCACTGCTAATGGAACACCCATATAAATTTTCGAATGAATGTTTTAGCTGCTAAAGAAAACAGATTTGAAGTTAAATTCCTATGGATACCATCACATGTTGACATCTCAAGGTATGACACTGTTGATATGATTGCAAGACAGCCTGCAGAAAACCGGTGTCCGTAGTGATGGAAGAGATCTCGTCTGCTTTCAGACTTATAGAGGCATAAGATGGCACCATGACCTGTTGTCAGGGGTGGGCGGGTGTGCAGGACAAACATAATAATTAACTCTCTTCATATGTAAGTTACTCAGTCAAGAGACTGTACTTGTGGTCGGTCTCGAACCCATTGTTGATGTAACAATATACATTAAATGTTATAACTAGCTTTTCAAGGCTGTAAGTTACTAAGCTAAATTAATTTTTTAGGGTTCAGTTTTAGAGCCCATTATGTTCGTTTGTGAACCTTTCCACTACTGTCCACAGAATGGGTATAGGGTGCATAACAAATGAACTAAACTAATTTTGACAAGCCCCCGGCTTCCTGTCCACGCTGAGGCCACTGAAGAGATAGTGGCCCTTAAGTAAATAAGAGTAACATCAACAACAACAACATAGCATGTAGATATTGTCATTATGAGAATCACATTATTTATTTGTATCTTCTTAAATAAATCATAGCAATATTGGCTGTACTAAACACGTGTAAAGCCATCTAAGTCAACCCTACATTGTGGCCAGTGTTGCCACACTCAAGTGTTGAGAGTAAGGGAAGGGTGTAGTGAGCATGGAAGTGTGACCACTCACAGTACTCAAGTGTTGAGAGTAAGGGAAGGGTGTAGTGAGCATGGAAGTGTCACCACTCACAGTACTCAAGTGTTGAGAGTAAGGGAAGGGTGTAGTGAGCATGGAAGTGTCACCACTCACAGTACTCAAGTGTTGAGAGTAAGGGAAGGGTGTAGTGACCATGGAAGTGTGACCACTCACAGTACTCAAGTGTTGAGAGTAAGGGAAGGGGTGTAGTGACCATGGAAGTGTGACCACTCACAGTACTCAAGTGTTGAGAGTAAGGGAAGGGTGTAGTGAGCATGGAAGTGTCACCACTCACAGTACTCAAGTGTTGAGAGTAAGGGAAGGGTGTAGTGACCATGGAGGTGTCACCACTCACAGTACTCAAGTGTTGAGAGTAAGGGAAGGGTGTAGTGAGCATGGAAGTGTGACCACTCACAGTACTCAAGTGTTGAGAGTAAGGGAAGGGGTGTAGTGACCATGGAAGTGTCACCACTCACAGTACTCAAGTGTTGAGAGTAAGGGAAGGGTGTAGTGACCATGGAAGTGTCACCACTCACAGTACTCAAGTGTTGAGAGTAAGGGAAGGGGTGTAGTGACCATGGAAGTGTCACCACTCACAGTACTCAAGTGTTGAGAGTAAGGGAAGGGTGTAGTGACCATGGAAGTGTCACCACTCACAGTACTCAAGTGTTGAGAGTAAGGGAAGGGTGTAGTGACCATGGAAGTGTCACCACTCACAGTACTCAAGTGTTGAGAGTAAGGGAAGGGTGTAGTGACCATGGAAGTGTCACCACTCACAGTACTCAAGTGTTGAGAGTAAGGGAAGGGTGTAGTGACCATGGAAGTGTCACCACTCACAGTACTCAAGTGTTGAGAGTAAGGGAAGGGTGTAGTGACCATGGAGGTGTCACCACTCACAGTACTCAAGTGTTGAGAGTAAGGGAAGGGTGTAGTGACCATGGAAGTGTCACCACTCACAGTACTCAAGTGTTGAGAGTAAGGGAAGGGTGTAGTGACCATGGAAGTGTCACCACTCACAGTACTCAAGTGTTGAGAGTAAGGGAAGGGTGTAGTGACCATGGAAGTGTCACCACTCACAGTACTCAAGTGTTGAGAGTAAGGGAAGGGTGTAGTGACCATGGAGGTGTCACCACTCACAGTACTCAAGTGTTGAGAGTAAGGGAAGGGTGTAGTGACCATGGAGGTGTCACCACTCACAGTACTCAAGTGTTGAGAGTAAGGGAAGGGTGTAGTGACCATGGAAGTGTCACCACTCACAGTACTCAAGTGTTGAGAGTAAGGGAAGGGTGTAGTGACCATGGAAGTGTCACCACTCACAGTACTCAAGTGTTGAGAGTAAGGGAAGGGTGTAGTGACCATGGAAGTGTCACCACTCACAGTACTCAAGTGTTGAGAGTAAGGGAAGGGTGTAGTGACCATGGAGGTGTCACCACTCACAGTACTCAAGTGTTGAGAGTAAGGGAAGGGTGTAGTGACCATGGAAGTGTCACCACTCACAGTACTCAAGTGTTGAGAGTAAGGGAAGGGTGTAGTGACCATGGAAGTGTCACCACTCACAGTACTCAAGTGTTGAGAGTAAGGGAAGGGGTGTAGTGACCATGGAAGTGTCACCACTCACAGTACTCAAGTGTTGAGAGTAAGGGAAGGGTGTAGTGAGCATGGAGGTGTCACCACTCACAGTACTCAAGTGTTGAGAGTAAGGGAAGGGTGTAGTGACCATGGAGGTGTCACCACTCACAGTACTCAAGTGTTGAGAGTAAGGGAAGGGGTGTAGTGACCATGGAAGTGTGGCCACTCACAGTACTCAAGTGTTGAGAGTAAGGGAAGGGTGTAGTGACCATGGAAGTGTCACCACTCACAGTACTCAAGTGTTGAGAGTAAGGGAAGGGGTGTAGTGACCATGGAAGTGTGGCCACTCACAGTACTCAAGTGTTGAGAGTAAGGGAAGGGTGTAGTGAGCATGGAAGTGTCACCACTCACAGTACTCAAGTGTTGAGAGTAAGGGAAGGGTGTAGTGAGCATGGAAGTGTGACCACTCACAGTACTCAAGTGTTGAGAGTAAGGGAAGGGTGTAGTGAGCATGGAAGTGTCACCACTCACAGTACTCAAGTGTTGAGAGTAAGGGAAGGGTGTAGTGACCATGGAAGTGTCACCACTCACAGTACTCAAGTGTTGAGAGTAAGGGAAGGGTGTAGTGAGCATGGAAGTGTGGCCACTCACAGTACTCAAGTGTTGAGAGTAAGGGAAGGGTGTAGTGAGCATGGAAGTGTCACCACTCACAGTACTCAAGTGTTGAGAGTAAGGGAAGGGTGTAGTGAGCATGGAAGTGTGACCACTCACAGTACTCAAGTGTTGAGAGTAAGGGAAGGGTGTAGTGACCATGGAAGTGTCACCACTCACAGTACTCAAGTGTTGAGAGTAAGGGAAGGGTGTAGTGACCATGGAAGTGTCACCACTCACAGTACTCAAGTGTTGAGAGTAAGGGAAGGGTGTAGTGACCATGGAAGTGTGGCCACTCACAGTACTCAAGTGTTGAGAGTAAGGGAAGGGTGTAGTGAGCATGGAAGTGTGGCCACTCACAGTACTCAAGTGTTGAGAGTAAGGGAAGGGTGTAGTGAGCATGGAAGTGTCACCACTCACAGTACTCAAGTGTTGAGAGTAAGGGAAGGGTGTAGTGAGCATGGAAGTGTGACCACTCACAGTACTCAAGTGTTGAGAGTAAGGGAAGGGTGTAGTGACCATGGAAGTGTCACCACTCACAGTACTCAAGTGTTGAGAGTAAGGGAAGGGTGTAGTGACCATGGAAGTGTCACCACTCACAGTACTCAAGTGTTGAGAGTAAGGGAAGGGGTGTAGTGACCATGGAAGTGTCACCACTCACAGTACTCAAGTGTTGAGAGTAAGGGAAGGGTGTAGTGACCATGGAAGTGTGACCACTCACAGTACTCAAGTGTTGAGAGTAAGGGAAGGGGTGTAGTGACCATGGAAGTGTCACCACTCACAGTACTCAAGTGTTGAGAGTAAGGGAAGGGTGTAGTGACCATGGAAGTGTGACCACTCACAGTACTCAAGTGTTGAGAGTAAGGGAAGGGGTGTAGTGACCATGGAAGTGTCACCACTCACAGTACTCAAGTGTTGAGAGTAAGGGAAGGGTGTAGTGACCATGGAAGTGTCACCACTCACAGTACTCAAGTGTTGAGAGTAAGGTAAGGGATGTAGTGACCATGGAGGTGTCACCACTCACAGTACTCAAGTGTTGAGAGTAAGGGAAGGGTGTAGTGACCATGGAAGTGTGACCACTCACAGTATGCTGCATTCGGCCAAACAACTTTTTGAGTGGACTGAGTGTGACAAAAGATTTAGACAAGGTGGAAGTATAACACAACACATATTAGTGCATACAGACGTTAACCTTCATGAGTGTGAAGAAACCTTCATGAAGAAAATGTAGAATAGAACCGATGAAGAACAGAGGTGCCATAGGCACAATCAGAGAACACTGTATAAACATCAGAAGTCCGCGGTTGTTCAACGTCCTCCCAGCAAGCATAAGAAATATTGCCGGAACAACCGTGGACATTTTCAAGAGGAAACTAGATTTATTCCTCCAAGGAGTGCCGGACCAACCGGGCTGTGGTGGGTATGTGGGCCTGCGGGCCGCTCCAAGCAACAGCCTGGTGGACCAAACTCTCACAAGTCGAGCCTGGCCTCGGGCCGGGCTTGGGGAGTAGAAGAACTCCCAGAACCCCATCAACCAGGTATCAACCAGTGTCTAAGGTCTGGGAAAAGATTCAGTCTTGTTTGAAGAATTAGGAGTGTGAGAATGATGCACACAGTTGAGCGTGACTGGTGTGGGTGTCGGAGAAGCATCATTTACTAACCCTCAATACAATATGTATATAATATTGCTGCTCATTTTGTACAAGCAAATTAACACAAAAGTAGCTCTTTAATCATTCAAGGAAAATGAGATTCCAGAGGAATTTTCCCCTGAAGGAAGCGAGGATATCATAGCCACGTTGCCATTAAATTCACCAGCTAATAATAATAATGTGAATTCATCTTAAAACCTCAGTCTATGGAGTGTAAACATCATTAAACATCTCCCTGGAACGAACTTAATTATCAGTACTAAACCCATATTAAATATAAACCTTCTTTCCATCTCTTGATAAAAACGCATTTGGAGAAAAGTCGACGCGGAAGAGAGAGAGAGAGAGAGAGAGTGGCCCTTTTAACCCGGAACTGTTGACACGTGTCATGTCATCTGGAGTAATGTCTCACTAAACAACATATTCTCCAGGAGCTGTACAGCACAAGTCGACACCATTGTATCCAGTGACAACATTGTATCCAGTGAGAACATTGTATCCAGTGAGAACATTGTATCCAGTGAGAACATTGTATGCAGTGAGAACATTGTATCCAGTGAGAACATTGTATGCAGTGAGAACATTGTATCCAGTGAGAACATTGTATCAAGTGAGAACATTGTATCCAGTGAGAACATTGTATCAAGTGAGAACATTGTATCCAGTGAGAACATTGTATCCAGTGAGAACATTGTATCAAGTGAGAACATTGTATCCAGTGAGAACATTGTATCCAGTGAGATCATTGTATCCAGTGAGAACATTGTATCCAGTGAGAACATTGTATCCAGTGAGAACATTGTATCCAGTGAGAACATTGTATCCAGTGAGAACATTGTATCCAGTGAGAACATTGTATCCAGTGAGAACATTGTATCCAGTGAGAACATTGTATCCAGTGAGAACATTGTATCCAGTGAGAACATTGTATCCAGTGAGAACATTGTATCCAGTGAGAACATTGTATCCAGTGAGAACATTGTATCCAGTGAGAACATTGTATCCAGTGAGAACATTGTATCCAGTGAGAACATTGTATCCAGCGAAAACATTGTATCCAGTGAAAACATTGTATCCAGTGAGAACATTGTATCAAGTGAGAACATTGTATCCAGTGAGAACATTGTATCCAGTGAGAGCATTGTATCAAGTGAGAACATTGTATCCAGTGAGAACATTGTATCCAGTGAGAACATTGTATCAAGTGAGAACATTGTATCCAGTGAGAACATTGTATCCAGTAAGATCATTGTATCCAGTGAGAACATTGTATCCAGTGAGAACATTGTATCCAGTGAGAACATTGTATCCAGTGAGAACATTGTATCCAGTGAGAACATTGTATCCAGTGAGAACATTGTATCCAGTGAGAACATTGTATCCAGTGAGAACATTGTATCCAGTGACAACATTGTATCCAGTGAGAACATTGTATCCAGTGACAACATTGTATCCAGTGACAACATTGTATCCAGTGAGAACATTGTATCCAGTGAGAACATTGTATCCAGTGAGAACATTGTATCCAGTGAGAACATTGTATCCAGTGAGAACATTGTATCCAGTGAGAACATTGTATCCAGTGAGAACATTGTATCCAGTGAGAACATTTTATCCAGTGAGAACATTGTATCCAGTGAGAACATTGTATCCAGTGAGATCATTGTATCCAGTGAGAACATTGTATCCAGTGAGAACATTGTATCCAGTGAGAACATTGTATCCAGTGAGAACATTGTATCCAGTGAGAACATTGTATCCAGTGAGATCATTGTATCCAGTGAGAACATTGTATCCAGTGAGAACATTGTATCCAGTGAGAACATTGTATCCAGTGAGAACATTGTATCCAGTGAGAACATTGTATCCAGTGAGAACATTGTATCCAGTGAGAACATTGTATCCAGTGAAAACATTGTATCCAGTGAGAACATTGTATCCAGTGAGAACATTGTATCCAGTGAGAACATTGTATCCAGTGAGAACATTGTATCCAGTGAGAACATTGTATCCAGTGAGAACATTGTATCCAGTGAGAACATTGTATCCAGTGAGAACATTGTATCCAGTGAAAACATTGTATCCAGTGAGAACATTGTATCCAGTGAGAACATTGTATCCAGTGAGAACATTGTATCCAGTGAGAACATTGTATCCAGTGAGAACATTGTATCCAGTGAGAACATTGTATCCAGTGAGAACATTGTATCCAGTGAGAACATTGTATCCAGTGAGAACATTGTATCCAGTGAGAACATTGTATCCAGTGAAAACCAGGTGACCGCCCCACCCTGCACACATTAATGTTGACTCACTGAGAGACGGGAGCCCAGGTGACAGCCCCACCCTACACACATTAATGTTGACTCACTGAGAGACGGGAGCCCAGGTGACCGCCCCACCCTGCACACATTAATGTTGACTCACTGAGAGACGGGAGCCCAGGTGACCGCCCCACCCTGCACACATTAATGTTGACTCACTGAGAGACGGGAGCCCAGGTGACAGCCCCACCCTACACACATTAATGTTGACTCACTGAGAGACGGGAGCCCAGGTGACCGCCCCACCCTGCACACATTAATGTTGACTCACTGAGAGACGGGAGCCCAGGTGACCGCACCACCCTGCACACATTAATGTTGACTCACTGAGAGACGGGAGCCCAGGTGACCGCCCCACCCTGCACACATTAATGTTGACTCACTGAGAGACGGGAGCCCAGGTGACAGCCCCACCCTACACACATTAATGTTGACTCACTGAGAGACGGGAGCCCAGGAGACCGCCCCACCCTACACACATTAACGTTGACTCACTGAGAGACGGGAGCCCAGGAGACCGCCCCACCCTACACACATTAATGTTGACTCACTGAGAGACGGGAGCCCAGGTGACCGCCCCACCCTACACACATTAATGTTGACTCACTGAGAGACGGGAGCCCAGGTGACCGCCCCACCCTACACACATTAACGTTGACTCACTGAGAGACGGGAGCCCAGGAGACCGCCCCACCCTACACACATTAATGTTGACTCACTGAGAGACGGGAGCCCAGGTGACCGCCCCACCCTACACACATTAATGTTGACTCACTGAGAGACGGGAGCCCAGGTGACCGCCCCACCCTACACACATTAATGTTGACTCACTGAGAGACGGGAGCCCAGGAGACCGCCCCACCCTGCACACATTAATGTTGACTCACTGAGAGACGGGAGCCCAGGTGACCACCCTACACACAACATTACGCGTCACCATGAGACTGGCGCCTAGCTACACCCATGTTTCCTACCCTCAGGCCACAATGTTTACCCTTATCTACTCAGATAAGACTTAAAGTTTCATTCACTAATATATATATTCTAACACTTCTTAATAACATTTGTAGTGAATGTTTACCAATCGATAATTTTGATTAATAGACTATAATTAATAAATCCCCCAATAGACTCTATAATTAATAAACCCCCCAATAGACTCTATAATTAATAAATCCCCCAATAGACTATAATTAATAACCCCAATAGACTCTATCATTAATAAACCCCCCAATAGACTCTATAATCACACCTTTACATCTCTATATAGACTATAATTAATAAACCCCCAGCTAGAGCAGGAAACTACTTGTGGGAAAGTTAAACATACAATCCACTTTAATATCAAACAGTCCGCTATCGAAATAAATAAATTAACATAAGAATTAAATTATTATAGAAATAACTAATAGATTATAAATCAAGAAATAAATTAATTATTTGTAAATAATAAATAAATAACACGAGTCACTTTTCCTCACAGTAGCAAAAGCTTTAAAGATGATGTAGTTATACTAGAAGACATGTTAGTGCACACACATGGTAATCCCCACCACTGTCCAACATGTGGCAACATTCAGTCTACTGTGTCCAACATGTGGCAACACATTCAGTCTACTGTGTCCAACATGTGGCAACACATTCAGTCTACTGTGTCCAACATGTGGCAACATATTCAGTCTACTGTGACAACATGTGGCAACATATTTAGTCTACTCACAAAAAAGTTTTAGGAGGAAAATGTTATAATTTGGCGGGAAGAGAAAGGAACGTGTGATCCACATGGCATTTATTTACACGAGACAATGACGTCACACTGGGTACAGGTGCTGGGAGACTTTTCCTCCGCTTACCTGTCTTAGGAGGTGGACCTTAAACAGTATGGACTGCTTAGCCAACACGTTAAGTGTTGTAGTAGCAGATTATTACTTTAGGCAAGAGACCATAGGATGGCAGGAGCTACAGCCGGGATTCACTTAGGGTAAATCCCTATCACTAGATCGGTAACCTCCACTAAGTTTTCACGAGCAATTTTAATGTGGGTATGTCATGGGATCTCACATCAAAAGTTTATTTGATGTGTGGTGCTATGAAGCGGGTGTCGATTTCCTAGAAGCCTTCCCAGAATTCACTGAGGAAACACCTGTATAAAGGCTATTCAAGAATAACAACAGTCTCTGTTCTGTTGTCGCTTCGGGCTGACTATATGAACAATTCTGAGGGTTCACTGAGGACACGAGATTGCAATAAAGAAACCTTTGCAGCAGTCGGCAATACAGTTACTATGCAAACAACATCACTGCAGGTTGTAAGACTCCAGTAACTCTATCAAATATCTAATATCAATAGATATTGGAGATATCTAATATCTCCAATAACCTCCTGTCAGTTACGTCAACGCTCTTCGAAGCTCCCTGCAAGTAAGTTGCAAATGTAAACAAAACAAGGCAAGGCGGGTTCCTGAGACACATCTCCAGTAACCCCCAAGTTACTTTACTCTTCTCTACAGACACCATAATCAAGCAATTGTCTTAATCAATTTCATTAATTGATTCTGTGATTAATTACGTTAATGGACTATGAACACCAGTCAGCAACAAAGTACTCTAGGTTGATCACTAACACTTGTCACCCACAGACAAGTCAACTGTCAAACAATAACTCGCTCGCCCTTAATTACGTCACACTTGACCCCATCAACCATTCAGTGAGTAATCACTAATTACTGTCAAACAGACAGCTAATTAATGCACAATGAGTTACGTTAACCAAGCTGCCACCCTCTCGGCAGTGCCTCACAGTCTGTGCCAAGTTTACTTTAATAAGGGTTAATTACCCTTGAGCAATTAATTACCTGTCCCACAGACTGTTAATTAATTATACACGAATACGTCCCACTCCACACTGCCTAAGCTGGTCTCATCAAACACTGAATTCACGGTCGAGGTGTTAATTACCCACTAATTACCCTGAGTGCTTAATCAACTCTCCCACGGACAGATATAATTAATCCAACGAAGTATGCTAGCTCAATGACTTTGCCCTATGACAGTCAAACCCTGTAATGCTAATTATCCCTAATTACGCGAGCCACTAATTAGCCGTCACACTGATAGATATTTAGTCTAGAGCAAATTATGTTAACACGAACACCGTCACTCTCGACAGTCCCTCACCATTGTGTCATTCACTATGCCGCTGCTAATTACATTTAATTAGCTAGAGATCAATTAGGTGTCCCACACACAGATAATTGTACCTGAAACGTGTCTCGTTAAACTCAACACTGTCACTGTATCGCCAGTTCCCTCACCAAGCAGTGTACAACCCCCTTGGGTGACCTTAATGACCCCCCATTAACTCTCACTGACTCCTTCAATCGTCCATCAACCATTACCGACCTCACCAAGTGACCACAGGTAACACAGGTCACACGCTCAGTGACAGGTCATATGTCACTGCCCACAACGCCTGCACCACCCTCTAATACCTTAATTACTATCATAACGTTCAGTAATGTCACACACTGCATGCCCCCATTACATCACTGCATGCCCCCATTATATCACTGCATGCCCCCATTACATCACTGCATGCCCCCATTACATCACTGCATGCCCCCATTACATCACTGCATGCCCCCATTATATCACTGCATGCCCCCATTATATCACTGCATGCCCCCATTATATCACTGCATGCCCCCATTACATCACTGCATGCCCCCATTACATCACTGCATGCCCCCATTACATCACTGCATGCCCCCATTACATCACTGCATGCCCCCATTACATCACTGCATGCCCCCATTACATCATTGCATGGCCCCCATTACATCACTGCATGCTCCCATTACATCACTGCATGCTCCCATTACATCTCTGCATGCCCCCATTTCATCACTGCATGCCCCCATTACATCACTGCATGCCCCCATTACATCACTGCATGCCCCCATTAGATCACTGCATGCCCCATTACATCACTGCATGCCCCCATTAGATCACTGCATGCCCCCATTACATCACTGCATGCCCCCATTACATCACTGCATGCCCCCATTACATCACTGCATGCCCCCATTACATCACTGCATGCCCCCATTACATCACTGCATGCCCCCATTACATCACTGCATGTCCCCATTACATCACTGCATGCCCCCATTACATCACTGCATGCCCCCATTACATCACTGCATGCTCCCATTACATCACTGCATGCTCCCATTACATCTCTGCATGCCCCCATTACATCACTGCATGCCCCCATTACATCACTGCATGACCCCATTACATCACTGCATGCCCCCATTACATCACTGCATGCCCCCATTACATCAGTGCATGCCCCCATTACATCACTGCATGTCCCTATTACATCACTGCATGCCCCCATTACATCACTGCATGCCCCCATTACATCACTGCATGCCCCATTACATCACTGCATGTCCCCATTACATGACTGCATGCCCCCATTACATCACTGCATGCCCCCCATTACATCACTGCATGCCCCATTACATCACTGCATGTCCCCATTACATGACTGCATGCCCCCATTACATCACTGCATGCCCCCATTACATCACTGCATGCCCCCATTACATCACTGCATGCCCCCATTACATCACTGCATGCCCCCATTACATCACTGCATGCCCCCATTACATCACTACATGCCCCCATTACATCACTACATGCCCCCATTACATCACTGCATGCCCCCATTACATCACTGCATGCCCCCCATTACATCACTACATGCCCCCATTACATCACTACATGCCCCCATTACATCACTACATGCCCCCATTACATCACTGCATGCCCCCATACTTCTGCAGTTCCCTGCAAATAATTATTGTGTGGAATCACTTTGATGGCTGCTAATTTCCCTAATTAGCATGATCAAGTAATTAACTGTCTCACGGACAGATAACTACTTCAGCAATGATAATACGCTAAGCCAATCACACAGCTGCCCTTCCGACAGCTGTATGGCCTTAATTATCTCTAATTAGCTAGAGTAACTAATTAATTGCCCCAGGGACAATTAATTAGTTCGTAATCTATTTCATTAACACAACACACCGTCACCCTCTCGAAAGTGTTCACATCAAAACAACATGAATTCCCTTAGATAAGTTAATTACCCCCTAATTACTTGATAAATCCCTAATTAGGTGTTACACCAAGCATACACAGTACACAAGGCAGCAATATAAACATATACACTTCACTGCTCAAACACACACAACAAAGGTGAATGTTAATGACATCACAGTCAGTAATCACAGTTACTGACTCACCACACATTACGAGACACAGTAATTACAGACTGGGCATCTCTCAGGTCATTAACTAGGCCAGCTGGATTACTGGACCATGTACAGTGAGACACTCCTGGACATGGTACCTAGCACGATATGTATTATAATTGTGGTAATGACACACCCTCAGGAATAGTCCCTCACAGCACTAGACCCAACATGTAGTATTGACAGACCTCAGAGTGTCAACCTCAACTTTACCTCGGCCACAACCTGCTTTACTCCTGATATGAGATATAGGTACATGGTACTTCCTGACCCTGAATGATATATATAAAACAGTCCGATCAAACTAATATATATATATGGAAAATCTCCACACTGACTGGTTTACACTGACAGCTCTGTACACTTCCTGCAGCAACCTGCACTTGAATGTGTACCTCATAGTGTAATATATACACTCTTTCATTTACGTCCTCACAGACACTGCGCTCTCCCACAGACTGATAATTGACATCATTAGTTGCTTCTGACGCAACTGGCTTCCCTTGCCTAGCTGACGCCGGGGACAACAACAGCTGGGACTGACTTCACATGAGTACAGAGACATGTGCACCACATGAGTACAGAGACATGTGCACCACATGAGTACAGAGATATGTGCACCACATGAGTACAGAGACATGTGCACCACATGAGTACAGAGACATGTGCACCAGTACATCATTATGAGTACTAGAGTG
Organism: Procambarus clarkii; assembly: GCF_040958095.1. Taxonomy (NCBI): domain Eukaryota; kingdom Metazoa; phylum Arthropoda; class Malacostraca; order Decapoda; family Cambaridae; genus Procambarus; species Procambarus clarkii. The sequence continues at coordinate 19,916,217 of NC_091154.1, forward strand.
GTCTGGTCAACATACTTCAGCCACGTTATTGTGACTCATCGTCTGCATATGAGAACTCACGCTACACCGGTCTCCACACATTCATACTCAGCCTCACATTCACGCCCCCGGAGCTGAAACACTGACGGCTGCAGTTCACCCAAACCACCTCCACGTGGTATGGACGACCACGGTGGATGACCCGATGCTGGGAGCACGGGGTGCTGGATGCATGGGTGACTGGATCCACGGATGACGCGATCCCCAGGATGGCATTCACTCTGCTAGTGGATGATGATCCATACCCACGACCCACCCACACACCAGCGGGTTGCGCTCATATCAGGTGCGGTGGATGGCGGGTGATGAAATGGATGGCGTTGTCGGTGAGAAATCAATGTCTCACACTCAGTGGAATAATTTTCCCTTAATTACCACTAGGGACTTTCCCCAAACAATGGAAAATCTTCCCCATTTCCCCACCGTCAGTCAATGTAGTCAGAGGAAACTGATGACTACTAAGATGACTGATAACCACGGATCACCACAAGGCCTGTCTGCCTCCATGGATGATCATGTGCTGTGACTCACAATTTCTTGTCACAACTTCTTAATATCTTCCCTACACTCAAACAATTTGGATCCAGACACAATCCACGGTAGCGGGAGACCGTAGGGATTAAGGTAATTGCTGATTAACACAGCGCTTCAGTGGTGGTTGCTCGGCCACCACCACCTGGGACACTCGCCCAGACAACGCCGGAACTCCAACTGAATTTGGCTGCCTCCTTGCTGGCGTGGAGCACGCTGCCTCTTGTCTTTTGACTTGACCAATGAGAGAGAAGCCGGCAGGCCTAGCAGTGCCTCGTCTAATGGGTTCTTTCAGCCTACGTCACGACTGGTGACGTAGGAAAGAGACTGATGACCCTAATGCTGCTTGTTTCCTCAACTGTATAAATTCCTGCTTCCTCATACCCTTAATCACTAGACCTACTAGAATCATTGATAGTACTGCCACGGCTCTTGATCACATCTGGACCAACATAACCTCTCCACTTACTTCAGGGATAATCATTGATAGAACCACAGACCATTACCCCACATTTCTCCTAACCAACATTAATAAACCACCTCTAGATACAAGGAAGATAAGCTTTAGGCTGCACAATGAAACTTCTATAAGCAACTTTATTGCTGCTGCTGCTAATATCAACTGGGTGACTGAATTAGGTGACATAGTGAACATCAACCCAGCAGTGTGTTACGGCCCTCTCGGGACGCAACAGGGTTCTCACTCTGATGTAGTTAGAGGAAGATATATATCCGGCCCCAAGCCAGTAGAGGCTATCAAGGGATGCGATCCGTGACGCAAGTAACTTAAAGGGAGTAGGGAAAGAAAGGTAAGAACTTAATATAATATAATTTTCACCATCACCATTTAAATATATAGAAATAAAACGTACACAAGGGGGAGGGGTATTAACACTTTACAAAGGGGATCAACACTGTAGTCTTCTGCTGGAGACTATGGATCCTTGAAGCTAGGTGCTGAGTCCGCGGTGCTTTCTTCGTGGCCTCAAGACGTGTCCTCTGAGAACGCCGAGTCTACCCTGGCCACAGGTCAGCCACAACATAGGTCCACTGGGGGCACCGTCGTGGAGGCCGTCAACCACACGTCCAGCAGGTCTGCTGGCAGGTACTGAGCCACCAAGGCTGGTACGGCCACTCCACGAACGATAAAAGGGGTACGCCCTAGACAGGAGTCTCGTGTGATATCACCAATCACCCTCCTGTCCTCAATACCCCAGTGGATTATCGTCTCCAACCGTCGGTCCCGGGTAAATCCTTTAACTGCCACTCCAATGGCCGGCTAACACACCACAGTGTTCTTCCGGGGGGGACGACGTCACGACAGCTGCAGCAAACTTCACTGTATGGAGACTGGCTGCCTCGGGTAGACTGACTCCACCTTCAACACAGTGGTCCCAGGTCGGCTCTGTAAGCAGACACGTCATTAATAACCGGGACACTAATACACCACACTCACAGGCTCAGATACAAACGCCCGACATATCCACTCCATAGATGGCGCTGTCTTCGGAGCACCACCTCACCAGAGGTCAGGAGCGGCGGTGTTGAGTGCTGAACCAGACTGGAAACTGGTCCTCGAGGCCAGTACACGCTGTCCTCACTAGGTGTCGTCGTTCGTTTGGCGGGGGTTTCGGGAGCTGACCCACAGATGGCGTGTTTGTCACTGCTCCAGGCTAGGACGCTGGATCCGGGTTCGTAACACAGTGCAAACATTTCGTCAGAAAACTCTGAACCTTTACAACTCCCACTGTCCAATGCTAACGAAACAAGTTACAAATAAAAGGTTAAACACTCAATGGCTTACAAAGGGTATACTTAAATCTATTAATAAAAAACATGACCTTGAGAAGCAGTACAAGTTAGGAGTCGTCTCCAAAGAATTTTCAAAGATTTACTCATCAATGCTCTCTAAAATAATTAGAAGAGCCAAAATAAAATACTACAAAAATAAATTTACCCAAATTAAGGGCAACATTAAGAAAACATGGAGCACTATCTCCCAAATATTAGGTTAAAAAAGATTTTGAATAAAAAAACAATTTTCCTATCCAATGACGATGGTGTGCTTTCGGCCTCAGACACTGCTGTTGAATTCAATAGGTTCTTTTCATCCATTGATACATCCCTTGCTCATGATATTCCATCCTCACTCACTAATATTTATTTATTTATTTTTTATTTATTTATTTATTTATATATATACAAGAAGGTACATTGGGTTTGTGAGAATACATTGGATAGTACAGTATTTACATTCTTGTAAAGCCACTAGTACGCGCAGCGTTTCGGGCAGGGCCTTAATCTAGCAGATAATTTTAAGTAGGTAATTTCAATCAGAATTGATAAATGAAAGATACATTACAAGAGAAAAATGAGATGAGAGAGATAAGTATATAAAAGCACATAGTTATATTAAAGCTCTGATTGATTACATTGACAGCTTGATTAGTAATTTAAACAAGATTAATAGACACCATACAGCAGATTGACAGCACATATAAGACAGCAATGATCACAATGGTAAAGATGTTCAGAATGGGTACATAAAGATTGGGAGACTGGGTAGCAAAAGATACAGATAAACAAGATTTATAAACACCATACAATAGAATGGCAGCACATATAAGAAAACAGCAATGATCTCAATGGTAAAGATGTTCAAGTTGGGAACAAAAAGGTTGGGAGATTGGGTAGCAATAGATACAGTGCAATTTTAAGGCAAAAAGTGAAAAACAATGAAGATGAAATTAGGTACTTTTTAGTATTGATTTTGAATGATGTAAAAGTTGGACAGCTTTTCAATTCAGTAGGGAGTGAGTTCCATATTCAATATTAAAGACTACCTTACAGGTAACTATCCAGAGTCCCTGTACCAAGCTCCTGCTACTTCCTCTGATGTTAATGAGGTAATCCTTTCCCTTAAAACTAAGTCAAGCGCCCTTGAGGAGATACCATCTCTAATTTACGAAAAAGCCTCCAGATTTCTAGCTCCTTCCATTGCATTGCTCTTCAACAAATCACTTGAACTCCAAATCTTTCCGGATATTCTAAAAAAAAAAACGAGAGTAACCCCAGTCCACAAATGTGGTGATCTCACTGATGTCAACAATTACAGACCTATATTTATTTATTTATTTATGCATATACAAGAAGGTACATAGGGAATGTGAGGATATATAATATGATAATTACAGTCTTGTAAAGCCACTAGTACGCGCAGCATCCCGAATATCTATTCTGCAATCTGCCAATATATCAATTCTGCCAATCTTGTCAAAAATATTTGAAAAGCTAATCTACAAGCAGCTTTACTCATATCTAGCTAAACTCAATATACTTAGCTCTTGCCAATATGGTTTAAGACCCAATAGAAGCACTAACGATGCACTTATTAGTATGATTACCTTGATACATGCAGCTCTTGATAAAAATGAGTTCCCTGTTGATTATTTGTGGACCTGCGTAAGGCTTTTGACACTGTCAACCACCAAAACCTTCTTCTTAAATTACATCATTATGGAGTCAAAGGTCACTCCCTACAATACCTTCAGTCCTACCTTACTGACAGGCTCCAGTATGTTTCTGTGAATAATTCCATTTCTCCTACACTACCCATAAATATTGGTATTCCACAGGGCAGAATACTTGGCCCTCTCCTCTTTCTCATCTACATTAATGACCTTCCAAATGCCTCTCAACACCTCAAACCAACCTATTTGCTGATGACACAACTTTCATTTTCTCCAGTCCTGACCCGCTTGCTCTAAATGTCACTGTGAATACTGAACTAAATAAAGTCCATCTTTGAGTAACTGCTAACAAACTCACACTTAACATTGACAAAACTTTTTATATTTTGTTTGGTAATAAATCCTCAAATTAAATTAATCTAGGAATAAACAATATACAAATCAGTAGTAAAGTTGATGGTAAATTCCTTGGTGTCCTCATCGATAACAAGCTGAGTTTCCAGGGACACATTCTAAATAAAGCAAAACAAAAGTTTCTAAAAGAGTTGGCATTCTTTCTAAGATCAGATATTATGTACCTCGCCCTGCCCTGGTGACTCTCTATTACTCTCTCATCTATCCTTATCTCAACTATGGTATTTGTGCTTGGGGGTTCTACTACCCAAAATCATTTGCGTCCTCTAATTACTCAACATAAATCTGCTATTAGAACAATAACAAACTCTGGCCCCAGACAGCACTCGGTACCCTTACTCAAATCTTTGAATATGTTAGATATTAAGTCACTACATATCCTCTCATGTGTTCTCTATATATTTAAAACTCTGAACTGCAATGTCAATCCTGACCTTAGAAGCTTCCTAGAAGGTTGTAACAGAACCCATGAGCACCACACCAGAAACAAATACCTATTTGATATTCCAAGAGTACGACTTAATCAAACTAGAAATGCTCTAGAAATCAAGGGACCCAGGATGTGGAATGACCTTCCCAATCATGTCAAAGACTGTACCTCTCTCAACCAGTTTAAAAGTAAAACTAAGTACTAGCTAATTAACTCCATGTAACCTACCTTATCCCTAAATATCAACCCATGTCTTGCTATTTTCAAACAATGCTGTTTGTTGACCAACTTGTACAATTGCTGATTTCTGCAATGTTCCTGCCCCCCCCCCCCCCTCCCCGTTTTTTTTCCCTTTTTATGCATAATTTACACTTTAATCTCAATTAGTATTAAGCTTTAGTGTAAGTATTTTTTCCCCCACACCTTGCCCAAAACGCTGTGATCTGAAAAATCACAAACAAAAACCTTAGTGGCTTTACTGGCTTAGTGGCTTTAGGTATTGTATGTACTAACTCTATCTTTAAATCCAACATTATGTTTGTAACTCATCTTCTATGTATGTACTTTTACCTGAATAAACATTTGATTTGGATTTTTGATTTTCATTTGATAATCTATATGAAATCTAGAGCAGAGTTGTCCAGTGCATGGCCAGGAATGTCTTGGGGTCTGGGGTTTCTGATTATTCTTAAAACAACTGCAACAATTCTTAGATACCTCAGCAATATCCTGGTCTATTTTTGGCCACCTAACCCAACTTCTAGCCTCTGCTCTCATAGCATTTATGCCATTATGGCCTACATGCAGCTGTTCCAAAATGTTACATCTCAGTTCCCCAGACACCACCACTCTATTCCTATACGAGAGTACATCCTGGTGAATACTAAGGTCAGCCTTCACTGCAGCATACTCTGACAATAATAAATTATCATTCCAACCATATTTGACATATTTCATCAACAGATTTTATTTAGGATCTCTACCAGTTGCCTTCCTAATAATCTGGAATGAAATATCCTCAAAAGACATAAATTCCACCAGGTTAACATACTCCACAGGAATACTGGAATTTAATTCTTCTGTCACAGGCAATCTACTTAATGCATCAGCTGCTACATTATCCTTGCCTGGCTTAAACTCTAAATCATACTCAAACTGCGAGAGTAGTAATGCCCATCTTTGAATTCTTGCATTAGCATTAACTGGAATCTGCTGACCTCTGCCAAGCAATCCTAGCAGGGGTTTATGGTCTGTTCTAGCAAGAAATTTCCTAACCAGCAGAAAATACCTCAGTTTTTTTTACGACACATACCATGGCTAAGGCTTCTTTGTCTAACTGAGAATAATTCTGTTTTGCTGGAGATAATTTCTTGCTAGCAAAATAGACTTCCTTTCCCTGACCATCTACTTCCTGTAATATCACCCAGCCCACCACACGGGGGAAGCATCTACCTCACGTTTTAAATGGAGTTTACCAGTAAAATTAGTGAGCACTGGAGAATTTACAAATTCCTGCTTAATATTCTTGGAGGCCTTTTCCTGTCTGGCCGCCCACCTATATCTAGCACCTTTATTCAATAATTCCAACAAGGACACTAATTTTGTTAAAAAATTCTTAATGAACTTACAAAAGTACTTCACCATGCCCACGACAGATGGAACTTTCCTCACTAATGTTGGAGCTGCGGCGTCCACGATAGCGACTACATTTTGGTAACTGGGTAATTATAAATTGTATCCTTGAAATGTTTAAGTGCCCAAACAACTGCCAAGGCTTCTCGTTCTGTTGCACTATAATTTTTCTCTTCTTTAGATAAAGTACGGCTAGCATAAGCTATTGCGTGATCTCTGTGACCTTCTGTTTGAAGTAATGCAGCACCTAAACCTATGTCACTAGCATCTGTAACCAACGTAAAAGGTTTAGAAAAATCTGGGTACCTAAGGACAGGTGACGAAATTAAGGCTGCTTTGAGTTTTTTGAATGACTGATCCTGGGCCTCTCCCCAAACAAAGGGTTCATCTTTTCTTTGCAACTTGTAAAGCGGAGCGGCTATAATAGAGAATCCAGCAATAAATGAACGATAAAATCCTACAAGATCTGTGAACTGTCTTACGGCCTCTGCGGTACGAGGTGTTGGAAAATCACGGGCAGCAATAATTTTTTATTCATTCAATGTAATACCTGAAGGTGTAACTGTATGACCTAGGAAATTAATCTTTTGCTTTAAAAATGAACATTTTGCAAGCTTTATTTTTAAATTAGCTTCAGCGAGCTTTGCAAGTACTTTTTCAAGGTTCTGGAAATGAGTCTGAACATCTTGCGACATGATTATGAGATCATCAAGGTAAACTAGAAGCGTACTTCCTATCAATCTACGAAATAGATTTGTCATGAGCCGTGAAAAGGTTATTGGACTACTACGCAAACCAAACGGCATTCTTTTGAAATGAAAATGACCATTGGGAGTACTAAAGGCTGTCAATTGTTTACTTTCCTCATCAAGGGGGGATTTGCCAGAATCCCTGCAACAAATCTAACGTTGAGAATACTTTGTTTCGACCAATACTTTGCAACAAATCATTGAGAACTGGAAGTGGGAAACGATCAGGTATTGTTACTCTGTTAAGCTTGCGATAATCGATTACAGGTCTCCAAGTCCCATCTCGCTTTGGTACAAGAATCAATGGAGCGTTCCATGGCGAATTACTCGATTCAATTACATCACTCTGTAACATTTCCTCTACAAGTCTATCTGCTTCTGCTCTCTGAGAATGGGGAAGACGGTAAGCTGGTACATAAATAGGCGTAGTTCCTTGTTCAAGGGGAATTTTATGTGTAATGAGAGGAGTGAGACCTAATTTTTCTCCTGGTAGAGCAACAACAGCTCTATTCCTGTTCAAAATTTCCAAAAGCTGAGCCACAGAGTCAGGAAAATCAGTAGGACTGAGGTGTTGCGCTTGCACCTCTGGCTGAGATCCCTGTTCTCCTGGTGTGAGTGTACAAACAGTATGATCCATGGAGACATCATCCACAACTCGCACCGGTAACGAGTAATGGGCAAAATCTACAACATGGGTACCAGACTGGAGATGGATATCGGCATTACTTGTGTTTGCGATAAAAAGTGTGACAGTACCATCCTGCACTGTGTGCCAGGAGGGTTCAACAAATGTACCATTCACTTTACATGTTTCACTTTCCGCAATCACATCCGACAACTCAGGCACTCCCTGAACCTTAACTCTTATTCTGGTGAGAGAATGAGGGTGTAGCACAGTGTCAGTAGCCATGGAACCACTGACTTCAGAGATGGAAGCTGCCAGGCGAGCGAGACAACGAGAATCCGTTAGGGCGTCCCCTTCCAGAAAGTCCCGATACTCATTCTCCTTAACAACTGCACAACTACTATGCTTCAATCGAGTGCCTGTTTTCTCGGGTATGCTACCACGACAATGATCTGACAAACCTACGCTTGCAAGGCGGGTGTCAACAAAATTAACATAATCTGATTGAAGATTGAACTCGTGGCCCTGTCGATACATGCTACACAAGGGTATGACATGGTCTTTGATACTTATGTTCCAACGATGGGGAAACAATGCAATATTTTCATCAATCATGGTGTACAGACCTAAGAGAATGTCTCCAGGAAAATGAATAATGTCAACAACTAAACATGTTATAGACAATGTGACATCATTGAACTTGAGTGGGAGGTCAATTTCACCCTGAACTTTTACTTTATTTCCTGAAATACCACTTAGAAAAGGTATGTGTGACTGTTTTAAAATAGTAGGGTGCTTACTTTCAATGTCTCTAAGAGCTGAGGGCTTGACAATATTAATTTTTGCACCTGAGTCAAGAAAAACTTTTAAAACTCTACCATGTACAATGGCTGAGACAAGGGGACCATCACTTGAGACTGGACAAGTTACTATTTTTGACTTATGTTGTCTGGGATATCTGCGTCTTGTTTGTGTCAAATTTACTGTGGATCCGTCAACATCTACAACTGGTCTAGAGTCAGTGTCCTCCTCTGTCAAGTGTCCAAATCTATTTTGGGTAGCTACTGAATACACAGGGAGGGCACTAGGATTGGCTAGCTTGAATTGGTTAGCGGATGGCCTTGGGGGTTTCCCGACGACATGGAGTGAACATTCTGAGCTCCAGCATTCTGTGACTGAGCATTATAATTTGAAGTTGCATTATAGCTGGGCTGGGAGTTGTAATTACGAGAGTTCTGATAATGTCTTGGACGCTGTGAGCCTCGCCAAGACTGACCATGGGAGTTACGAGGTGGAGATGTCCTTTGCCTAGCTCTACAATCCGCAGTGTGGTGACCAACTTGTTTATGGTACGTGCAATATGGAAGCCTAGAATGATTAGATTGATGAGGGGGCCGAGAGAATTGTCTAGGTGATGATCTAGGGGCGGACCAACAGTCCCTTGCAAGGTGGTTACTCTTACCACAATGCCAACATGAGGAAGTGGATGGTTGTGGACTATGGCGTTTCAGCATTTGACTGGGGGCTACGAGCATGGGTACGCTTCTGCGACCAAGAGTTTTGAGAATTTGTGGGAGGATGCTGAGAGCTTGTGACTACATTTACAGCATCAGAGGGTGGCAACAGTTGAGCACTTCGGGGAGCTAGTTTATCTGCGGCATTGTTAATAGCCTCAAATACTTCACCAATTTCATGTTTAACACCAAAATTTTGTTGCTCAACGATTGGTTTTGTATGCTCGGGGGCAAAATGCATTAAAGTACCAAATGCTATCATTTTGGACATAGCCTCAGGGGACAGATTATTGTCTTTATCTAACCAAGTTGAATTATTCATAGCAGACACTAAGGCATACAGATACTGATCGAGACGGCTAGTAAACGCATTAAACGATTCACCAGGCTGCATGGTGGCATTGGCAATTTTCTTGACTAACCTATATGGGTCAAGGTCTCCTTTATTAACAAAGCGACGGCGAAAGAAATCCTTAAATTCAGGCCAAGACTGGAGGCTAACAATGGCTTTCTCATCAACAACAAAACGTGCATCACCTTTGGTTGTGTCCACGGCTGACCGTGCAATTGCTAAGTATTCGGCATCAGTAGGCTTAGAAAAACGTGCAACTGTTTTCGCTTCAACCTTACTAAACCATGATTCTAATAAACGCGATTCCCCAGCAAAAAGAGGAATAGCCATTTCCTGAGCTGATCTCTGGCCATTGGGACGAGCAACTGTTCCCATTGATTCTGAAGGGGTTTCAACAGTGGTAGGCATTGTCACAGCCGTGGAAGTAATATTTGAACGCAGATTATAATTAAGTGCACCTGGCATCAGAAATAGTATACACAAAAATAAACACAAAAAAATATCAACTTGGCTAAAGTAAAAATGGCAGAAATAAAATTATTAAATTGGGCTAGGCAAGAAAATAATTAAGAACAAGCAATTGTAAACTAAATTTAGCAATCTTTCATTAAAAAAATGACTGGAATTAGATGTATGTAAATTAATTAAACCAGACTAAGCACAGCAATTGAGAATATAAAAACTGGAAGTGCAATTGCAAAATTTCATTAAAAAAGATTCAACACAACAAGTGGCAATGCAAGAAATATGTATGTAGCACATAAACTGGACACAGGAATGTATATAACTATGGTAAGAAAAAAATTATAATATGCAATGTTAAAGGAATAAATTTCAATTTTAGGCCTGGAGGAATTAAAAAAAAATTATATTGCACAAATCCTTAAATGCTACTAAAACAAGGATTCCTTACTTCACTGGAATTTGAATTTACCAATAACACTCTAGGAGAACAATTAAAATTCAATGAAATTACTGTAAGAAGCAGGAATGTTGAAATCACACAGGAAAACTGTGGGGAGTGCAGTACTGAACCAGCTCCAATATTTAACAAGTCACTGAATGGTTAATTCACAGGATATTATGGGAATTATTACATAAGTCACTTTTTAACACTTGGCACGTTGTTCTCAACTAGCAATTACTTATCTCAGGGTTGTAATTTATGAGGATCACCAGTAGCCAGAATAGGAGAAGCGTCGTGAAGATCTGAAGAGGCCCATGTGAGGCGTGTTTACAAACTGGATGCGATGGCAGCGCTCCTGGCGGCGGTGGCGCGAGACTCAGGGACCCCACACTGTTCACGCTAGAAGCACGAAGATAAATTCTGACGACGACAGTATTGCGACGATGGAATAACCAGTTGATACTTGCGACGATGGCTGACGACGATTGCAGTAGCTTGCACCCTCACGAAGCTTGATACTGTCAGCTTGGGTGGCGGTGGTGGTGGTGGGTGTAGGTTCCCACGTGGTGGCGCGAGATTCAAAAAAATGGCTGGCGCGGGAAGCTTCCTTCCTCCTCACTGATGAATGAGCGTTCTCACAGGAAAATATTGACCCTTACTTCTGAAACGTTGGCCTGGAGTAGTGGTTGATGGCAGGACCCCGGTCTGGCACAATATTTGATGCGTGGGTGGCAGGATGGCGGCTTATGGCGGTGGCGGTGGCGGCGGTTATGGCTGGAACACGAGGCGATGCTGGGTACTTGAACTTTTGTTTCCAGAAAAAAATTTCTGGGTCCCACTGCTGCTACCAGTATTCGTTTGCCTTTTTCGGGTAGAAGGTAGACACAGTAGTCGCTTCTGTATATATTTATTGACTGAGATAGCAAGGTATATATCTGCCTAGCCGAGGTCCTTCTACTCTGAGTCTGTGAGGATAACTGCGGCTGCTGGGAGCATGCTTGATGCTCCTCTGTCTGGCATGACGTCAGAGGCCTACTTGCCTGTGATTGGTTACATTTCAACTGACAGAATTTTGAGTA